>NC_090319.1:364049517-364349517 GCF_040869045.1 Eurosta solidaginis | reverse complement strand
GTTGTGTGCTTTTAATATATTTAATGATTCATTCAATTTATGATATACTTATTGGGCATTTCACAAGAGTATCGAATTTATGTAAAATTTTAAGATTTAAGTTCATAATAAAGCTCTCACCAAATTAAAGAAAATTGGTTGCCTAGTTTCAAGTGCCGAATATTAGCATCACTAAGCTGCTACTATATAAATGCACCACAGCAATAAAGCAGCCACTCTTATGTAGAAGGCGACGAAGAGATATCTCACACATACAAATATGTAGTCATCGGCCGAAGTAGTTACTCACACATACACACGCACATGACTACAAACTATAAATATACGTGTATATAGCTGGTAACCAAGCATGAAGTTCGCGAAATTACTAGACCTTAGAAGAAATGGTTGAACGAGGAAACCGTGAGTATAAAAGCAGCGCACGCTGAGTAATAACTAATCAGTTTTGATTTAAGCACGCTATTTGTTGTGAAGTATAATTGTGAAGTACTACTCCCAAACTAATTTAAATAAAGACCAGTTTGAAATACTGAATATTGGACTGATTTATTCAACAGTTTAGCGATTCGAACGTTCGCAGAAGGTTCATAATAGTTAGAATTCCCCAAATTTTGTTACAATAACTTCTCACTATGTAGCTTCGAAATAAGCGGGTTTTTATAAATATTTGTTAATTGAAATCATACAAACTCACTCACTCAAAACACCCGTATAACATTTACAACTAATTTTTATAGATAAACCTCAAAGAGCTTACTGAAACATTTTCATTGAATTCCAACAAATATAAGTTACGATTTATGCTTCATCACTATCACCTTTTATCCCGACTGAGGTATTTACATGAATAACTTCCACATAACCACAAACAACCTAAATTTAATCGTACTTAAATTCAAAAGTAAAACAAAAAATCAGCAAATATAGCAAAAAAATTGTTCAGAATAGCCAACGAAGAGAAATGATAACAAAAGCAACATATGCGTCCTGCCGTTTTAGGAATGCAGCACAGTTCCTGAAACCTGCCGGCAGTTGAAGGGGGGGGGGGGGGGGATACAATACAATATTTATACAAACATTATGCTATATAAAAATATGCGACTAACTCAAAGCCTGAAGCTGATGATGCCGGTGTGTTAGCATACAAAGCTTAAAACAAGAGCAACGAAAATTCATTGAAAAACATTTTAACGTAATCCTGGAAAATCCCGAGAAAAAAAATGTATATTTAAAAAACAGAAATAACGCAGCAAGAGAAATGTAAAATGTGATAGCAAATAGAAAATAAACATTTAAATCGCCATTGGCATAACATTGTTTTAGGCAACAGCAACAAATGCATGCACAGGGTTTGCGGATAGAGTGGGGTAGTAAAAGGTAACACTCACTTGCAACAAAAAACTAAAGGTGGTACAAATTCGTAAACTGAACCATTGACTGAAGCTAACTAGCAAAACGCTATGCTTCTAGCAGCTATGACGCTGGGGGTGAGTGCCAGTAGACCGCTTGGAGTCCCTTCTTGCCAATTTTCCTGACAACAAAATCACTCAACTGTATCTATTCGCTCTGCACAGAAAACAAAACAAGGCATATTTCACGTGAATGGTGGACTTATACAGCGCCGTTATATGTATATGGGGCTTTCCATGCCACGTCAACAACTGCCAATGGATGTTGCAACACGGATTTCCCTGAAATGTTCAAAGGTTTTTGGAGCCGTAAACATTTAGAACATTTAAAAAGAATTATCCGTCATAACTCCAGATTAGTGCTTTTGAGAATTTTAATAAAAGTACCAGGATTTTATCTTAACCGGCAAAACTCCGCCTATATAAAATATTTTTTCTGTCGCTCAGCCGTACAGTTTATTTGATTTGTGAGATATTGCTTCCAAAATTTTAAAGAGATACGCTTTTACAACTATTATAAATGGTTTTTGATTTACGAAACCGAAAAGAATCTCGAAATGGTTTCGACGGATCCCAGAACTGAGATAAAAACAATCCCAAAGATAGTTCAGAGATAGTTCCAAGTTTTTATTAAACAAATCTGAAAACCATTTCGAAATGATTTCATAATAATCCCAAAATTTTCCTCACGCGATTTCCAAACAGTCTTGAAATGAGCCCGAAAGAAAACCTTCATCAAAGTTGCCCAAAGTATTCCCAAAATAATTCCGAACCAGTCATAAAATCATTCCGAAACGTTTACAAAATACTCTCAAAATGATCCCAATGTAGTCTCGAAGTTATAGCCAAAGCAGTCCTAAGACTATCCGGAAATGATTCCGAAAGCAATCACGACATATTATGGATTTTAGCCCCAACGTTTCGGAACCCGAACTGAAATCATCTCGTAATGGTCACGAAATAGTCCTGAAACTATCACAAAAGGGACTTTAAACTGTTATGCTCAAAGCAATATTACCGAAATAGTTCTGAAATGATTCGAGATGTTGTCCAATTATTATCGACATGATCCCGAAATAGTTCCGAACCAATACCTAACGTAATCCACAAATTTTCCCGAAAAAATCCCGAAATCGATTCAGATATAGTAAAAATTTGATCCATAGTGACCCGAAACTCACCCGAAATTATATCGAAGGCATCCCGAAAACAATTCCGAAATTATCTCGAAAAATCTGAAACATCCCATAAACTATTTCCATATAATCCTAAAGTCATTCTGTTATCATAACTAAAAGGCCTCAATATTTACTTGAAACCAATCCGAGTCTCGAAATAATAAGGAGACAGTCTCTAATTTTCCGCGAAACAGTTCTCATATCACTCGTTTTATTGGAAATTGACTCAAATCAAAATTTTTACTTTTTTAGATTTTTCGCTATGCCAACGTAACCAACTGAGAGGATTATGCTCACATTTAGAGAATACTCAGAAACATTAAAATAGGGGACATATATGCTTTGATTCGCATTTCTATAGTGGAACTTTATGAAAAAATAAAACTTTGTTTGCGTTTTCCCATCAAAAAAATAGCAAAGCACACTCGAAATGATCCCAAAATGCTCTCAGAATAAGGCAGAATAATCGTTCCGCCTGGAAGGCGGGTGGCTCCCGAAAAAGTGCAGATTTTATTCCCAATAATTCGGATCCGAAGCTAAAATGTAATGGTCACAAAGTCGCGAAAACAATTCCGAACTTGTTTTAAAAAGACCTGAAATTGTCCAGAAAATATCCGGATATTATGCTGAGGTCGTCCCAAAATCATAATTAAACAGCATTTACTTGAAACGAAGGGATGCAGCGATATTGTCGAAAACTGTCCGAATCTCGAAATTTTTATCATTTGCAGTCCTGAATTTATTCCAAAATGTCCCTATATGATCCCAAAATTGATATCGAAGTAGACTCGAAATGATTCCAAAATTTTTCTCAACCTAAACCAGAATAATTCTTCCGACTCGGCTGGCTATACCAATTTAAAGAACTATTCAGTGGAAGAGCCGAAGAGTTGGGTACGGTGAATATATTATAGGCGATGCTATTGGATATTTTAATCCGTCCAGCGGATCTAACATGATTAAGTTACAAAAACAAATATTTATATATTTCCACATCCAATCATGCAAACGTTCTCGTTATAACTTTAATAAGATAACATACTATTTATAAAATAGATTTCAATAAAAGTGGGCGATGCCGTGCCCATTTTAAAAACCTATGAAAATATCAATTTGGACCCGCAGCTATATTTCTTACATGAAATTTAATCTTCAGAGGTATATGAATAATCACGTTTTTCATGATTTTAAAAATATAATCTTTAAAAAAAATGGGCGTTGTCATTGACCGATGAGTGCAAATACCCCCATAAAAAATTTCAATAATACATACCAAAATTTGGCCAAGTTATCGTACTCTCAGACAGATGGACATGTCTTCATTGAACTCTTTTGTTCACCCTTAGAATTCTGTTGTATGGAAATCTATCTCCCTATTATGGGTTTCACAAAAAATTTTAAATCGATTTTCGATACACATTTTGGCATTTTTTTTTTTTCTTTTGATTATATAGTAACCGTACGGCAATTTTTTAATTATTGTTACGATATGTTAATGTCAGAACAACTTTTTAAATAGATATCGAGGAATTCTCTCGAATTCGAAAACCGGAGAAGTATATTATCTGTATTTAATGTTGATTTGTTTACGCCATTACAAACGCTAGGAGAACATAAGTCGAGCCCCTTTTTACCAAATTATTAAAACAATGATGTCCGAAAAAATACCGAAACTTTCAAAAATACATACCCTTCCGATTGACTGAAAAAAAATTTGAATTGATAGAAAACTTGTTTGGAAGATGCAAAAAGTTTCGGAATTTCATCGAAATCGATTGGTCGCGTTGCCAGGGAATGCCGCTCTGTCTATGTGCATAACGGCTTAGGAATATGGCTACAAACTGGTATTAACAGCATTGATATATAGAGCACTGAGAAACCTAAAACAATTTTTTTTTTCAATTGATTCTGCAATCCCTACAATTTCATGCAATTGCACAGTTAAAGAATGCTTTACTTTAAGTTGTTGTTGGCGACAATGTGGTCCATTGATTTTACGTATCAACATCCCAGGGTTCGACTGATGTTATGCTCATAAACTAGGCAAATAAACAAGCGAATTTTTATTGCAAATTTAATTAAAACATTTAAATGCATATAACTAAAAACTCAGAGGCAAGGTGTTTACAGACGTATATTTGGTGACCGCACAAGTTACTGATTCTAAAGCTATAAACACACTGCCCTGACGTCGCGAAATAAAAGTGACGAACTTCGACCTTTCAAAATTAGAACCCCAGTACTCACATGAAAGTGAACACAATGAAAGCGAAGAGGGAAATTAATGCGACGGCATTTTGCGCCGATATTTTTGACATTCGGCGGCGGCGAGAGAAATCTTGGAAAATCGGCGGCGGCGGTGGCCTTTATCGGCGGCGTGTATGTATCTCTAGTTCATACAACTCAATTTAGCTTACACAATAGTAAAAGCCCCGACACATAAGCACTTTTTCATATAGATGAGTTTAACACAAGCTTATACATTATAAGTAGATTGCACACATTTTTATGGAGAACGGTAGAATGAGCGACACTGGCGCCATCTGATATTGAAAAGTAGCCATCTCCCAAATTTTGTTACAAGCAAAGCATAAGAAGAAGAATGTGACATTTGTTTTGGTTAAGGGTGTTGACACACTTTGCAAGTGAAATTATTTTTCCCACTGGTTGGTAAATTTTCTAACATTTTTCGCAGGTAAAAACTGTTATATAACAAATGAATACGACACAAAATATGTTAGCAAGTATCTTTGTTGTAAGGGGATAATGTTTATACCAGTGCTTCGCGAAATTTTGTATGTAAATGCGCAAGGCGTAATAAACTTCAATTGCCACGTCTGAAGTTCCTTCATATTTACAAACGCAACATCTTGGTTGATTGTGGCGATGTTATTGGAATGCATAAGCTTGTGTTAAACGAATCTATATGAAAAATGTCATTGTACCGCGGCCTTAATTTGAAAGCTGATTGACTCATATTTACAGCAACAACATACCTTTGTTCCGACTGTCAAAATGTGAGTGTTTGTATTAGGCGAATGGAATGAAATGAAAACATAAAACTTTGAAATTTTTGTGTGTTGTAAGAAAATGTGTTCATCGTTTTGGTTTAAGTTTGAGTTTACCATCTTCTTTTGACAATACATACTCCAGTGAAATGAAAAAAATAAAATCAGCTGATGAGATGAGTCAACCATATAGTTGAACCCACTTTTCAAGGTTGCATTTGCAGTTTGAAACAATTTATTACGCTTTTTTTTAAATTGGCAGTTTATTATTACAATTTATTATATGATAAATTGCGTAATAAATTGCCCTAATGGTATAAATTGCCAATTTGGTATGTGTTTGTACATAGCATAACCGGCGTACGTGCGCTGACAAAAATTGAGACTCATGAGAGCTTATGGAAACGTACGTAATATAAATAAAAGTTCCATGTACTTACTTTGTTTTTGTAAATCGATGGACTAATGTCAAAATCGTACTGCGCGGGAAGCTCATGTATCAAATCATATTAAAAAAGTACAAATCAGCTGTCACCGTGCTGCCACCTTGCATAGTTCCGCCATGATTTTGAGTAGTTGAAATACCACGTAAGACGCGTTGTTTATTTGTTCATATCTATCCCTCCTTGACATTTTTCTATAAATATATCCATACTTGAGTTTAATCTTTGGCTTTTGTGTTGTGTATGGCGAACTTGGGCTGTGTTTTTGATTTTCATTAAAGTGAATTTTGTTTTCAAAGAATGCAAGGTTTGAGGGGCTCCACTCATGAATCGACCAACACACTTAATCCGACGCAGGCCGGATGCCCAGACCACAATTGTATATTTTAAAATTAATATATATTGTATCCATATAGTGACCAGAATCTGAAAAAACTCCATACGGTTTTTTAAAAATATCGTTCTCTCAGCAGGAAACAAGGAATTTAAAGAAATAAGCGTTAGCATACTTTTTTCGTTGAAATATGTAATATTTATATGTTTATATGAATACTACGCAATATTTTTGAATATTTTTGTACATATGTATTCACTGTAGATATTAAGATTGCCATCAACCTTTCCATTCATTAATTTGTTCTCCCACAGTTTCGTAAATGAAATAATACGCTCTGATCGCATAAATTACAGCCCTTTTGCCATTTTATGTCGATCTTGCACGCAATATTTTCGTTTTATTTTACTGCTCTTGATTTTTTTGTATTATGAAGAGTCGTCTAATGACGACAACAACAGTCAACGAACGAAAATTATTGCAAAACTTATAATCAACTCTTTTCCTTTTTTAAATTTGAGTGGGCTGTACAATTTATAACGACTTACTTTTCCCTCAAACTAAAGCATACGAAATTTTAAAGATCGACAACAAAGTGTTTTCGATTGTGGTTAAGACCAAGACTTTTATGATGTTCATGCAATGAATTCTTTAATATTTAACACTTAATTATTGAACAATCTAATGTAGTGTGGGCATTGTCCGAAGTATCTTACATAACTATGTAACTCCAACTCCCGACACTAACGACGTCAACAGTGCTAACGATAGGCGCTTGAACTTATTTATGCAAGAAGGAAAGAGATAGTTATGGTGACAACCAATATGAGCAACAAATAATGGAGCGATAACTGGACGACTGTTGACTCGAAAGAGACGCAGAGGCTTCCAAAAAGCACTTTCAAGGTGTCGCAACAATATTTGCTGGAAATCTTAAGGAACTAACTGAGAGACAGGTATCTAATGTATGAAGCCGCTCGCGGTCAAATAAATGTACTAGGTCCCGATCTCTGGTATATATTGTGACGAATACTAGCAACACTAAGGGGTACTATCATCTCTAAGCCGATACTAAGCAGTGAATCGTATACACCTCAACAAATCAATCATTATGTCTACCCATACGTCAATACGAGCAGCGGAGAAGAGACGCACAAACACATGCACATAACTTATCTGAGATGCTCACAAAAGAAGACAACAACTTGTGCAAGTATCGCTCACAGATACACGCGCATATGAGTAGCTATAAACCTAGTTATAGCTGGTAATTTTATAGCTGATAACTATCTAGTAAATTCTAGAATAGAAAAGCCTAGAAATATGCAACTAGAAAACCAGACAGTATAAAAGGCAGCAACAGTAGAGGCACGACAATTAGTTTGATTTAAGCAAGCTATTAGTTGCGAAATATAAGTGTTATTTCCAAGTATGGATTCTAATAAAGACCATTTTTGCATTATTCAATATTAGAGTTATTTATTCAACAGCTTAGTGATTCGAACATTAGTAGAAGGTTGCAAATAAGAGGAATTTCCGTAAATTCGTTACAATATCTTACGAAAGTATTCTTCAATTGGACGTGCCAGGAAGCATCTTCCCCTCGATTTCACAGACGAATCGGCAGCTATGGTAACAGCACGATGGTTCGAGCTGGCATAGCTTAAACTGAACTAGGTCTTGCGCACTGTAAAGAGGAGGACGGCTGATCACGTTTTACAGCTAGCAACAGCAAAACGGAGATTTTTTAGTAAATATTTTTGTAAAAGCATAAACAACGCGAAATCTGGACGGCCAAGGCGACAGCTATTTCAATTATACCTTGTAAATCTCTTTAAAGATATTTCTCTCGGGAGTGGGATTTGAACCCACACTCCTTCAATAATCGATCTGCTTAGAAAGCCACGTCTTGCTGGTTTACAACTTTATCTCTATTGCCTTCTGCATGTGTTCCTATAGTCATCAAAGAGGCGAACTTCCTTTATCAGGAATATGATGGATAAGGACCAGTAAATAGAAACATGCACTTCAATGAAATATCTGGGAGTGAGGCTGGACAGTAGCTCACCTTGTCGAAGCACATTCTAGGATCCTCTGCAAGGGCTGCGAACACACTAGCGAAACTTAATAGGTTACTGGCAAACACAGGCAGTTCAAAGCCATGTACAACTAAGTTGCTTGCATCAACCTCGGATGCTATACTCTTATACGTTGCAGAAATCTGGGTGTGTGCAATGAAAGATCGGAGGCACCGAACTGCCCTCACCTCGGCAGAAGCTGACGTAGTTACTAACTCAAATATCTTCACCGAATGGGTAAGGTAGGAAGCTCAAATTGTCTGTAGTATGGCAATTTAGGCAATGTACGTTACACCTTCTTCGAATGCCAGCATTTTGTCAACAGCAAAGAAGATAGGAAAAAAAACTTGGCGACCTATCGCCGAGCAGTGTCATGAATAAAATGACTTACCGAAGCGACAGATGGGATACTGTCAGCAGATACGTGAGATATAAACTTCGCAGCAAATGAGAATATGTCTAATCAGAAACCCAAATGCACCCGCTCACCCATTTTTATCGAGTATATCAAAAATTGAATTGTCAACCTGATAAATTCGGGTGTACGTTTTACTGTGTCTATTTCTTCTCCTTTAAGGACTTACAATTTTGAGATTCGTGAAAACCTTTATATACTGTGGCGAATATTAGTAGTTTCGATACGTCACTATGCCGATAGTAAAAATGCTGGTCGACAAAAACAACAGGGAAAGCGGATGAAATCGAAAACAGCCACACACATATACATAAAAACAACAGAGAATATGAGATGTACAGCGCATATTATTCACGTATGCCTGGGCGGCAACAGTATATATGAGATGCAGATATGTATGTAAATAGGAATACACAGCGCATATTACTCAAACGTATACACAGATATATATAGAAGACAGAAACAAGAAATAAATAAGCAAATGTTCGAGACGGCTGTTAGCGAAAGGTTCGGACACAGGGGGAAAAGGGTGAGCGAGGCGAACTAAGTGAAGTACACGAGTAATTTTATTGTGAAGTACTAATAATATAGTAGTGTTGTAAATAAAGAACATTTTCCTATACTGAATATTTGAGTTATTTATTTGACAGTTCAGAGTTTCGAACGAAAACAGAATGCGCAAGATAATAAAAAATTTCCTAAAATTCGCAACAGTACTATTTAATTTTGATGAAGGTATACAAACAACATATAATATTGGCGAACTAAGTTAACTATCGGTTAATAGTATTAACGTGTATTTTATTTGACAAATCGGTAAACGAAAAAATATCTTCAATCGGTCAATACCTTTTATAGGCCAAACAATTGTAACAAATCTGAGTGCATTTTGCTAGAAGGGACAAGAAAGTAAAAAAATTATTTAAAAAACTATAATAATAAATAAATTTAATTTCCCATTCGCAAGTTAATTACATACCATTACATACAGAAAATCATGTCCTTAACATTATAGCTATAATATGTAATTCATATAAAATTCGCTCACGGCCAAAAGTCATCGTTAAACCAGTTAAGGAGAAGAACGCAAATTATCAATAGCCGGCACCATAATAATATCAGCATCAACATATCAACAGTAGCCACAAAAGGTGACGGCTGGTGGCTTTCGGGAGCGGTGGTAAAACCATCACTACTACCAACAGCAACAACAAAGACTGCCACATAAAAACGATTTATTTGTATGCTTAACAACTGGAGTGGCCGAAACGATTGGCGATTTCACTGGTTACTTGACATGCCGGTGTTTTATTGCGAGTATGAAAGTATTCATACATACGTACATACTTATGTATATCATGTAATACCCACCACAAAAGTGCGTTCTAAATAACATTTATGTGAAATATGAAATATGTATATTTTTATTTGCATATCTGATCGTAAAATTTGCACCCTCCTTTCTTTTCTCGACATATCGTAGAAATACTATATATATATATATAAGAAAAAATAGGAATATTAAAAAAACAAAATGTCTGTTTTACCAACTTTTTTCTTTTTGACCTTAATACTGCTACTTTGACTTATAAAATGTGTGACCTTTCGTCCTTTTGGGCCCATAAAATCTAGGGAGAGCATTAAAATGCGGATTAGTTTTGGAATATGTTTGTCCCTTTCTAAAGGGTTGATCGCAGAGGACTCCAGCGAGGGTCAGTGCCCTCGAAAATATAGAATACTAGCAGGGTACCCGGCGTTGCTCGAGTTAGGCAGATACTAATTTAAATAAGAAGGTGTATTTTAATGCATTCCTTCCCGTTACTCAAAGTCAAACAATCAGTATATAAGATTTTATTGATCTTCTTCAAAATATATCTCCCACTATGACCAAATGATTAAAGAGTGGGAAAGTAAGTAAGCTTATAGCCGCAAATTTTACCCGATATTTCTATATAAATAAACAAAATAAATAAAATAAAATTTTAACTTTTTATAGCAACAGATTCACCAAACTTTGTTCGACACAAACCTAAATTTTCAGGTATTTACAACTGCTCTGCTCAACTCCCTCCCTTATTTTCCTTTCAGTCCAACATGCCTTCTATCCATCTTACGATTACTGATAGCCATTCCAACTCCAATTTCACCTTCCATTCCTGCTCCAAAACCTTTTTCAATTTTCTTTTTAAGAAATTTAAGTGATCTATAATGAATAATTCATAAGTTATGTAGTATAAAAATTAATATGTGTATTGGAAGTTGATTTTATTTCCAGCCCACGACCACCCTTGGGAGATTTCTAGTGCACTTTTTAAACTTCGTTCTGATCGACGATCAACTGGATCTTCAGATTCATATATCATTTGAATTTATATATGTGCGAACACACGTTATTCTGCCCGAAAATTGGTTTGCCTATATTTGAAAAACAGACCTCATTTCCTGCTATCACTCTCTTTTCCATGCTATAGACCAATATTTTACTATTTTTTCATTTATTTATCCCATTTTTTCCTCTCCGTCTTATTCCCTTTATTTCCAGCGCCTTCTCATTCTACGTCTCCCCCTGCGAAACCCATTCCAAGTCTCACTCCCGCATTCCTTTTATGTACATCCCCAATCTCAATCCCATATCCACTCCTTCTATCTCTCGCACCTAAGTTGCCTCATATATGGAATCTTCAAATTTTGGATATCCACTTCAAATAATAACGGAGGTATAACAACTTTCACTCCCACTTCCACTTTCTCTATCCCTCCCACTTAAATTAGGATACTCTCTTCAAATATTTACGGAGATATAGATGATCCAGCTCAGAACGTTCTTATGAAGTTTTGTGATACTGCCTTTATGAACCCAGAAAAATGGGTAAATAGCTATAATATTCTCCTCGGTATTTTAACTCTATGCCATGGAAAACAATCTCCAAAAAAAAAGACTATCATCGCCGAAAGTAAAAATGTATACCGAAATATTGGCATCTTTAGTAGTAATAGCACACGAACAACTGGAAACGGGATGGATAGCTACCGAATACCCGGCCTCATGTTTTTTGAAATGGATCGGCCTAATATTTATTGCAACAACAATCCAAATTACTACCTTAATTCTTGAAAATACTGTCATACAAAGTAAACAAAGCAAGCAGCTGATTGCCTTTTATTGCTGCTACCTACACAATTTTTGGTGGCTACTTAGCACATATATCAGTCTAAGTATTTATAAATATGTTCGTAGGTATATCTGTTCACTTGTTAGTAGCTCATAATTATAGCATTTCGAAAAAGCAAATAAAATTATTGATTACAGTCTTTTAATGCGTTGACTTGTGCGGTGTTCTGTTATTATATATTATCAATGTTATTATGATTGTTGGCTGTTATGGCTGGCTTTTTGTTTTTATACCCAGCTGTACTTGTACACAGGGTATTATAACTTTGATTGGATAACGGTTGGTTGTACAGGTATAAAGGAATCGAGATAGATATAGACTTCCATATATCAAAATCATCAGCATAGAAAAAAAATTTTATTGAGCCATGTCCGTCCGTCCATCCATCCGTCCGTTAACACGTTAACTTGAGTAAATATTGAGATATAACATTTTGGAAAACACAAAAAACCTGATTATTTAGTAAATAATACACCTAGAATGTTGAAATTTGACGTGTGGACTGATTTTGAGACTCTTGATAAAATTTTGAAAAAATATTTTAAAATCGGCGTGGCACCGCCCCCTTGTGACAAAATCAATTTTGCAAGTATTATTAATCATAAATCAAAAATCGGTAAACCCATCATAACAAAATTCGGCAGAGAGGTTACCTTTACTATAAGGAATGCTTTAAAGAAAAATTTACGAAATCGGTTAAGGACCCACTTTTATATAAAAGATTTTTGAAAGGGTCGTGGACGAATAAAATAAGTTATATCTTTGCAAAAAGGAGCTTTATATCAAATGGATTTATAACAATAAATAAGAAAAACTTCAAATTTAAAAAAATGGACGTGCACCGCCCCTTTTATGACTAAGAAATTTTCTATATTTCGGGAGCCATAACTCGAAGAAAAATTAGTTCAGAATAGAACCATATGTATATGTATTATTGCGCAGCCTTTTAACACTATTAAACACACAAAACAAACAACAACAGCATTTCAAGTGTACAGCTGTGTATTTAATGTTTGGTGTCACCCGAACTTAGACTTCCTTACTTGTTTAATATATAATTTATAGCTAGCTTGTTGCATGTCTGTTTAAATATTTATTGGCAATGTGCCATAGCTTTGGGGCAAAAAACAACCTTCAGTTAACTATTTATTTGATAAGTTTGTATGTGTGTTGGCAGCACGTTTTTTAGCAAGTGTGCGTGTGTGTGTGTATTTTAAATATCCATTCATTAATTCATTCATTTGTCTTCTTCGGTCGCTATCATGCTTGTTGTTATTGCTGGTTGTAAATTAAATTTTGGCTTCCTTCAACAATGAATCATTTTAAATTCTACTAAATACATAATTGTAGCTTTTCAATTTGTTGGTGTTGTAAGGCTACTTCTAAATACATATATATGTACGTATTTAAGGATATAGCTAAGAATATTAATTGCAGAACTGTTTGAACTAGGAAGTTCTGTGGATTGATAGTACGGATTAATTTCAATTGGTAGGTTTCCTTGTAGTTACACTGGAGGGAAATTAATTATGAAGTTAGACTGCAAGCTGGTAGGTTGCTGTTCTTGTTTTTTTGTCGTAAGATCTCTGATGCTCGAGCTATCAAATTTATATCTCACTACGAGAAGCGCCTTTACCGATTATATGGCTGAGCGGTTGAGGAGTGGCATCTAAACCCTACTACTTCACAGGAGGCTGGCGGGAAAGTTCAACAGAAGATATAAGGCTGCACTTAAACGGAGTCTTCCCAATACCAGGCCATGTCGGGAACTAAATATGGCCCTAAATCTCTCCATTTTTATTATTATGCGGGTAATAACTTTTAGCGACGATGATGATGTGGAGAGAGAGAAAGAATTGTATCGCATGCCGATAAAAATCAAAACTTTTAAGAGCGATGCTTTATACTTGGATAGAGAAAGGGAAGCATGGAGTCAGTACGGTAGGTGATGAAGCGATTTGCGAACGCGGACAAAGAAAGAGAGTTATAAAGGGAAGGCATCTCCTGCTCTGGCTCTATTAGTCCAGCTGTTTGACTCGTAAGGGAACCTTAGGGACTAAAATTCTCCCTGGAATGTCTGATTCAACTACCTCAAGCTAATGTTAGTACCTGCTGATGAGTTTACAATGATAGCGTAGTCGCGGATTACCCAAGCAATTTCATTCAATCTTCCCCTTCACAGGCTCAAAACTCTTGCCCTGTCGAAATATCTGTGCATTTCATCCCCTCACCTCTGACTAAAGATATTAACTGAGTCTACATTTGCTGGACTACTAATGCCGGTGCACTCTTCCACTACCGTCCGGGCGCATCATACTAGTATGCCGATATGGGATTGGTTCAATGAGTAACGCAATACCATCGAGTTCTCGCACTGTTATTGCAAATAAGCGACGACGATTATTAGAAGTATCCGCTGCTTAAAGTTACTATTTTCTTTACTCAACCACCCCCTTTTTCACCGACTCAGTTATCACGCCGCTTCTTCGGCCGCGATTACCAACGCTTTTCTTCGCTTCCCACTCACATCGTTAGGTTAGGTTAGGTTGAACTGGCCGGTCCATGAGGACCTCACATAGACTGAGTAAGTCCCTAGTGTTACCAGAAGTTTGTTTTAACGACCAAACTGAAAAACCCTATCAAAAACCAGGGCCTATGTTATAAAATAACTCCGTCTTCTTGGTAAAGCAGAACGTGCTCGATCGTTTCCTCCTCCATCCCCTCCTACATGTGCTATCACTGACCAAGCCTAATTTAAAGGCATGTGACGCCAGAAGGCAGTGTCCAGTCAGAATACCCGTCATGAGTCTACAGTCCTCTCTTTTTAATGATAGAAGTAATTTTGTTAGTCTAAGGTTGTACTCACTCTCACTTGGTACTCTCTGCTAACTTTCCAATGCCTCAGGCTTCATATGCATGTATGTGTATTCAATCTTACCACACAGATATTGCGTGTAGGTTCAAATGGGGTTTGTGGTACGTTCACATGACTGGGTTGACTCAGCATTACCTTGGATTATAACAAAACCCATATCTTAGGAAGGTGATGAAAGCACTACCCAGAAGATAAAGGAAGCAAAAACTCAGTTCTCCGTGCTTACGCTTCCGGAACTAATATAAAAGTTCAGCGGCCTTTCCTCGATTTTTCCCACCTTCCTTTCCATCCAATTTATGTTCGTGGCCTTGCGTTTTTCTGGGTATTTTTAGATGGGCTGATAACCTCAATTCCATACAGATCGGCCGTTGCACTTGATAGTAGATCTAATGGGACTTCTCGAAACAAAACAAGGGTCGCGTAATTGGACACCATCCAAAAATCACATACTATTCGTATAGCAGTAATGAGGTAGGATGCTAGTATATCTTTATGGTGGGCGATTTTAGACACGTGCCATACTGGTGCGGCATATAATATTCCCAAGGTAGTTGCGTTGTATATTCTTCGCCTGGGATGCTTGAGCGTTATTCAAGGGCACAAATTTCTTTACTCATAATACGCTCGACAATTTTTCCTAGCGGAGGGAAGACGCTTTCTTGGATACAGTCGTTCAAAAAGTTGAGATAGCTCCAGCGAACCGCATAAAATGTGATGCTGACAGCATATACAGACGAAGACTTGACTCTCTTCGTGCTCACAATTGGCGTCAGTCGCTAAGCAGAGATGATTTTCGTAACTCCTTAAGCAACTGCGAAAAATTTCTAGGCGGTATAGCGCTAATTATTGGTGATAATCAGCCATGGTTTATTGAATATCGACCGCAGTATGAAGTTTGTGAAGAAATACCTTCAAACCAAGAAAAGCAAATTAATTCAACAAAACTCACGTGAGTACCTAATTCTAATGCGGCTACTAAATATAAGTGTTGGTAACACCGTCACTGGCTAATCTCCATGTCTAAACTCACACTTGGTCTTTCCAACCACACAACAAATTTATCAGGCAACGCTGTATGTATGAACGCAATAAGGTAACCCTTTTCTAAATTGCTTAGTCGTTCTACTTCCTTTTCGTATATTCTTTGATCTCTTGGGTTACGGCGTGAAAACATGCAGTTGGGAAAACCAAATGTGAGTATACTAATACAAAATATTAACCTGTTTAATTAATTCTAATTGTAATATCTTTCTGCAATAAAGTTTTTAAAGTCGTTTACGAACTCATAAATTGGTTGAACCAACAATTCTTTAAAAAATTTGCTGCACTATCTGCCATTACAACATTGAGGTTAGAAAATCTGTTTGCCGAAAAATTATTTAATATGAGACGAACAATAACGGAGACAAGTGCGCCAGTTAAATGTGCTGTATGTCATGAGCCGGAGAATGAAGAAATGGTGCAGTGCGATGTATGCGACGAGTGGACGCATTATATCTGCGCAGGAGTCTCGCACGATATTGCTGACAAAGAATGGAGCTGCAAAAAGTGTGCAACGTTACCAAAGGCAAATACATCAAAGCCATGTACAACAACCGAACATGTAGAAAAACAAACGGAAAAGGTAGGTGAAAAGGGTAACAGGGCAAACAAGCAGGGCTCCGTGAATTCGAAGCGCAATATGGAAATAGAATTGGCTCGTTTAGAAGAGAGAAAAAAGGCAGAACTGTCATATTTAGAGCAAAAATACGAAATTATGCGGAGATATGAAAATTCCGAAGAATCGGATGATGACAGCAGTCTGGATGCGCTGAAGGTGCATCGAACAACTCAATGGGCAAATGGCAAGGATCAGGGTGATATATGTAGTAATAGAGAAAGGCAGCTTGGAACAGGTGCTGGGCACGTTGGGGTAGTAATAGGCCGGGGGCATAACGAGGCTCACATGCAGGCACGCAATACGTCGGAAGCAAATGCTGTAAGCTTGAATGCACAGCAAATTAGTTCGCGACACGTGGTGCACAAGGACCTACCAGTGTTCAGTGGTAAAGCTGAGGAGTGGCCTCTGTTCGTCAGCAGCTTTCAGAACTCCACGCGCCTGTGTGGATTTAGCCACGATGAAAACTTGCTTCGATTGCAACGTGCCTTGAAGGGTAAGGCACTTGAGTATGTCAGTAGCAAACTAATGATTCCGGCACTTGTACCCGAAATAATGTCCACGCTACGGATGGTTTTTGGCAAGCCAGAACAAATATTGAATAGTCTCTTGGGAAAGCTACGTTCGTCACCGCCTGTCAATGTTAACAAGCTTGACACTCTCATAATTTTCGCACTTGAAGTAAAAAATTTAGCCGCCACTATGGAGGCGTCAGGGCTACAAGTGCATATGACGAATCCTTTATTTATGCAAGAACTAGTTGAAAAGTTGCCAGCTCAAATACGTTTACAATGGGCAATGTTTTCTAGACCCTCTTCAGACGCTACTCTGAAGGTGTTTAGCGATTGGCTTTTCGATTTGGCAGACGCAGCCAGTAACGTCACACCGGTAATTTCTGCCGGCAATACAGAGTCGGAGAAGCGCAAAGTTCAGCGCGTGAGTCTCCATGCTGAGGGAAAGGACCAGGGAAAAGAATCTGTAGAGCGGGTTAAACCAAAACTAGCGTGCTATTTGTGCAACGAAGCGCATGTTATATTGAGATGCGACAAATTTAAAAATTTACCATACGACGAAAAATGGAATGCAGTGCACAGGTTGCAGCTTTGTAGGGTATGTCTAAGAAAGCATGATTCTAGAAGCTGCCGTGAGAGAAAGGCGTGCGGCGTGAACGGTTGCAAATACAAGCACTCTCCGGTTCTACACAAACCCGTCGATGTTTCACCCGCAGTTGTGGCTCATCATGAGGAGGTATCCAACACACTTTATAGTGTTGTGCCGATAACGATTTACGGCAAAGGCACTTCGTGCGACATTTATGCCCTTTTAGACGATGGATCCGGTCCAACTTTAATTGAGAAAGATGTGTTGCAACGATTGCAACTACAAGGGGGTAAAGCAAATCTATGCCTAAAGTGGACAGACGGAACTGTACGTGTACAGCGTGACTCTGATAGGATTGATTTAGGTATTTCGCCGCGTGGGAAAAGTAAAAGACTCACGCTATATAACGTACGCTCTGTGGACACCCTTGATCTCCCAATCCAGGCAATGAATATAACGGAGCTCGCCAAAATGCATAAGCATCTGAGAGGAATTCCAGTAGACTCATACCGCAATGTAGTGCCACAAGTGATAATTGGATTAAACAATAAAAATGTGATGATGCCACTAAAGTTTCGAGAAGGCAATGCACATGAACCAGCTGCAACCAAAACTCGTCTTGGGTGGACCGTTTATGGGGTCATTAATAACGGATAGAAAAATAAAGTTGATAACATGCAAATGCACATTTGCGAATGCGATGACGATGCAGCCTTGCAAAAGCTGGTCACAGAATACATGTCCCTGGAAAATTATGGGGAGAACAGCAAAAACAAACAGTTTCACGGAAAGCATTGTTATGCCAGACAATTACCCGATGGCCTTGCGCAGGCTCAAATGCCTCGAAAGAAAGCTGGAGTCGTCTCCCGACCTTAGGTCGCTTATAAACAATCACATTCGTTCAATGGAGGAAAAAGGGTACATTCGCAAATTATGCACTAGTGAGATTTCCGCCTATCATCCTCGAAAGTGGTATTTGCCGATATTTGCGGTACAACAACCAAATAAACCACAGAAGGTCAGGGTAGTATGGGATGCTGCTGCAGAATATAAAGGCCTCTCTTTGAATTCCTGCTTGGACAAGGGTCCAGATCTACTGACTTCTCTTTTTGACGTTTTATTGAACTTCCGGAAAGGAAAAATAGGGTTGTCTGGGGATATCAGGGAAATGTTTCACAGAATATATGTGGATGCAGAAGATCAGCAATCCCAGCGTTTTCTGTGGAGAAACTGCGAGGAAGCCCGCTCACCAGATGTCTATATGTTATTAGTAATGAGCTTCGGCGCAAGCTGTTCGCCATCCTTAGCTCAAATTGTAAAAAATCGCAACGCTATCGAGTTCGCCGAAACGCATCCACGAGCAACTAAAAGTATCTTGGAACGGCATTACGTCGATGATATGCTTGATAGCGTGGACACAATTCAAGAAGCGATTCAATTGGCGAAGAATGTTCGCTCCATACATAAACAAGCGAATTTCCATATTCGAGGATGGCTATCCAACTCTAAAGAGGTTTTTGAAGCCTTAGGAGAAGCAGGAGAAACAGGCGAATTCTGTAGTGCTGCTAAACGAGTGGATCAAGTGTGTGAAACTAGTAAGGTGTTAGGTATGTGGTGGCAGACGTTGGATGACATACTAACATATAATTTAAAGTTCACTAAAGCAAACGAGGAGATCCTCCAGGGAGCTAAGCTACCAACAAAAAGAAAACTACTACGACTGCTAATGTCTATATTCGACCCATTGGGACTATTAACGTTTTTCTTAATCGACGCAAAGATCCTGCTACAGAAAGTATGGCGAAGCGGTATTGGATGGGACGACACCATTCCAGAGCAGTTGTCAGGGGATTGGTTGAGATGGCTATCCTACCTCCCGCAAGTCCAGAGTATGAAGGTGCCCAGGTGCTATTTCAGTAGAGTAAAAAGTCAGGTGGACAATATTGAACTACATGTATTCGTAGATGCAGGTGAAAACGCTTACGCCGCGGTAGCATACCTAAGGATAGAGACAGGTGATGACATCGAAGTATCGTTGGTGTGCTCCAAATCTAAGGTTGCACCGCTACGCCCTGTATCTATCCATCGAATGGAGCTGCTCGCTGCGGTGATGGGAGCGAGACTTGGTAACACGGTGATGAAAGCCCTTGACTGCAAAGTCGATGGAGTACGCTATTGGACAGATTCAAAAACTGTTCTTTCCTGGTTACGGTCCGATCCTAGGGGATACAAGCAGTTCGTTATGTTCCGTGTTGGAGAAGTGAAGGAGACTACCGATATCTCACAATGGGGCTACGTGCCATCGAAATTAAACATCGCAGACCTAGGAACAAAGCAGTCTTACGTACCAGATTTTTCAAGGGGTGGTCAATGGATCTCCGGACCTAATTTTTTGCGTCAGCCGGCTGAGAACTGGACAAACGTCGATCTCAAGCAAGAAAATGTCGTTCTGCAGGAGCATGAGGAACTACGTTCACAACTAGTTGCCGTCAATACAGTAGAAGACTTACCCCTGATAGATTTTAGCCGTTTTTCAAAATGGGAACGGTTACTCCGGAGTACGGCATATGTCAAACGATTTATAGGTAAGTTACGTGGTCTCTCCAATGAATGTGGCCTTAGTACCGACGAGCTGGTCTGGAGCGAAACCTATTTATATCGCCTTGCCCAAGCCCAAGCCTTTCACAAAGAAATAAAAATGTTGCATCAGAATCCAAGATGCTGCCTGCCAAAAACAAGCCCTATTCATAAGCTATCGCCGTTTCTAGACCAGCAAATGATAGTTAGGATGCGTAGCCGGTTAGAAAGAGCCGAATTTATAAATAATGATACAAAAAACCCAATTTTACTACCAAAAGAACATGCTGTTACAAGAATAATAGTAGATTGGTACCACAGAAAATGGAAGCATTGGAACCATGAGACAGTAATCAACGAGTTATTCCAGAGGTTCTACATACCAGGATTAAGGACTTTATTACGGTCCGTACGAAAGTGTTGTCAATTCTGCAAGATAAACGCCGCTCGTCCGCACGCACCTGAGATGGCCGACCTACCTGAAGCGCGGTTATCGCCCTATACACGACCATTTACTTATGTGGGTTTGGACTTTTTCGGACCATTCCTGACTACCATCGGAAGACGTACTGAAAAGCGATATGGAGTGGTGTTCACATGTATGACGTGCCGTGCGGTGCACATCGAAATGGCATACAGTCTGACTACTAGCTCATGCTGCATTGTTCTGCGTAATTTCATCGCCCGCAGAGGAAATCCGAGGCAATTCTTTAGCGACAACGGCACGAATTTGAAAGCGACAGAAAAGGAACTGCGTGAATCATTATCGCAAGTTGACTTTGGGGGCCTAGAAGTCGAGTTTACCAGCTCTTACACCAAATGGACATTCATTCCACCCGCATCGCCCCATATGGGAGGGGCATGGGAACGCATGGTGCGCTCAATAAAGACAGTTATGTACCAAATTGTTACGCCGACCACAAGATTAAATGACGAAAAGCTGTGCAACTTGTTCGTCGAAGTGGAGCATATAGTAAACAGTCGACCTCTAACGTATTTGCCCTTCGAAAACGCCGACCAAGAGGCGCTAACACCCAATCATTTTCTGCTGGGCTCGTCGTCAGGACTCAAACCAGTAGGCGACTTCAAAAATGCAGATCAATTTGCTCGTGCCTCCTGGCGGCACTCTCAATACCTTGCTGAAATGTTCTGGAAGAGATGGGTGGCGGAAGTTTTACCTATGCTCACACGGAGGACTAATTGGTTTGACAAAGCCAAGCCGATTGAAGTCGGAGACATGGTCGTCATTGTCGACCCAAACTCACCACGTTATTCCTGGCCGAAGGGTATCATCATATCCACAATACCAGGAAGAGACGGCCAGGTCAGAAGTGCGATTGTTCGAACTACGCAAGGACAGTATCATCGCCCAGCGACGAAGTTAGCCGTATTGGAGGTATCCCGAGCCGGTGTTTAATTTGCCCGGGTATTCCCTCATGAGGGAAATACCGGGGGGGGGGAGAATGCTGGAAACACCGTCACTGGCTAATCTCCATGTCTAAACTCACACTTGGTCTTTCCAACCACACAACAAATTTATCAGGCAACGCTGTATGTATGAACGAAATAAGGTAACCCTTTTCTAAATTGCTTAGTCGTTCTACTTCCTTTTCGTATATTCTTTGATCTCTTGGGTTACGGCGTGAAAACGTGCAGTTGGGAAAACCAAATGTGAGTATACTAATACAAAATATTAACCTGTTTAATTAATTCTAATTGTAATATCTTTCTGCAATAAAGTTTTTAAAGTCGTTTACGAACTCATAAATTGGTTGAACCAACAATAAGAATAATTCTGCATTAATAACAGAACGACGTAAGCGCCACGCTTGAGCGTTATTCAAGGGCACAAATTTCTTTACTCATAATACGATCGACAATTTTTCCTAGCGGAGGGAAGACGCCTTCTTGGATACAGTCGTTCAAAAAGTTGAGATAACTCCAGCGAACCGCATAAAATGTGATGCTGACAGCATATACAGACGAAGACTTGACTCTCTTCGTGCTCACAATTGGCGTCAGTCGCTAAGCAGAGATGACTTTCGTAACTCCTTAAGCAACTGCGAAAAATTTCTAGGCGGTATAGCGCTAATTATTGGTGATAATCAGCCATGGTTTATTAAATATCGACCGCAGTATGAAGTTTGTGAAGAACTACCTTCAAACCAAGAAAAGCAAATTAATTCAACAAAACTCACGTGAGTACCTAATTCTAATGCGGCTACTAAATATAAGAATAATTCTGCATTAATAACAGAACGACGTAAGCGCCACGCCTTAAATGATACGCTACAAAGTTATTTAAAGTTCATAGCACGCAGTTAAATCTTCATTTAAATTTGTATTAATATGCAGTAATTGAAGGTGATTTGTTCAAATCAAATGTAAATTTAACGCTTCCTATTGCCAGTTTGCACGCATTTAAGCTGAGAGCTCCTTTACACATACAAATCAACTAAACGACAAATCTAGCAGCTAAGAGTTAACTTGCCACATGCAACATGAAGCCATTCGAAAGAAACTTCGCTTGTGCGTATGTATGTTTGTATGTATTTGAACATAAGAATTGTGTTGCTGCCGGTATAGTAGGAATATATATGCTTCCTTTATTACTCTCATAGCATTTGCTCAAACCATTCACACCGGCAAGCCGCTGCAATTAGTATCCATTAAATACTTCATTTCGACTTGTCGGTATTCGTTCGTAAGCTCTTCACCTTCATTTGCTTTTAAATATTTCATTTCCTTACACCTCTGGTAAATGTTACAACTAAGCATTCTTATATTTATATTTTTTTGTTTTAATAGTTGTTTTTGTTGTTTTTATTAATGCTGTTGTTGTATTTTATGCTGTCTGCTTACTTATCTTCATCGTTTATTTGTCTCGTGTCTGACATTTGGCAACGCCTTCTTCTAGTAACTTAATTAAACGCCCAACTACTTTATTTGAGTTCACTTCAAGCTCATTCATTCTTTTTGTTTTCTACTAAGTTTACATATCTATATATTCATGCATATATATAGGTACTCATCTTTACTTTTCGCTCACAAGTCGACGTATTTCTATTATGTCTATCATCTTCTTTTTCCACCTACTTGAATTTCTAAAAATTATTTTTAACTATTCGTGTTCCGAAAGATTCGCAGTAAATAAGTTTTTCGTTACATCACCGAATTTTTGATTTGTTAGAATCTCTTCTCACGGCATGTGGTAATCGATAATGTTACAGTAAGAGTGGGTGTAATTGTAATATGGAAAGAATGTATATACTTGCATTATTACGTTGATATGAGCGTTATCAGAAACCATATAAGTTTAGAGATCGAAACGAATGGCCTAGCACAATCTTTGAGAAATGCAGCTTTGTCACGCAATCCTGGAGGACGGCTCGAGTAGTTTCTGTACCAAAAGCAGGACTAACCATCTCTCTTTAGCACAACCAAAGCCAAGTTAGTCGATACTGATATGTATCGAGTGGTCATGAATACAGAGAAAGCCCTAGAACACCAGGAATATCCGCAATGTGTTTTCCTAAAAATTGCCGAGGCTGTCGACACGAGCAATAGTATACAGTCTTAGCTCGATTTAAGTATAGCCGGCCTTAAAAAATTGGATCGACTCCCTACTTAACTGCAGAATGAACACGTAGCAATGAGTTTTATATGAGACCACAAAAACGGAAAACAGAGGAACACCGTAGGGTTGGGTATTATCACAAACGTTGTTTACGCTGGTCATGAACCAATTGCTTAGGTGGTTTGACAGAGGACCCACGACGTTTGCAGATAAAGTTTCAGTCATCATAAGCGGGAGATATCTACCTACAATCAACTCTCTGATTGATAAGGCACTTCGGGATGTACATGTATGGGCGGGTTAAGCGCCAAAGCAAACAATAACGCAAAATTACGGTTCTAATTGGACTTATTCTTAGTATGGAGGGGTAATCCTAAAATAAAAGTACAGCACAAAATACTAGCTAGGAACTGTGCTAATGGGAAGTTGTAGAGGAAACTAGATGTGAAAGAGAGAGCGATTAAAGGCCACCGTGGCACTGTATACCTACAAGAAGATGCAAGGATGCATATGGAGCTATATCACCCAAATTCTATCATTTAATATTTATGGCGATTTACAAGTCCATACCCTACTATGGTGTACTGCAGCTATCCTTAAGTATCTTCGCCTTCGTCAGACTATTGCGCTCCGACTGTATTTTTCAATAGTACGAGGTTATTATCCCGGATAGGGATCATTGATTGAAGGAGCCGCCGGACTTGTGCAATAGGCTGCGGATATATACTGACGGCTCCAAACTGGATTATAAGGTGGGTAGCGATGTATTTGCACCTCAACTAGGGTGGAACCTATCATTTAGCCTGCCCGATCATTGCAGCGTCTTTCAGGTGGAGGTGGCTGCTATACATGAGGCCGCTGATAACCTTGGAAAGGGTGCTCACGGCTATAACCAAATTTGTATTTACTCTGACAGCCAGGCTGCACTAAAAGCACTTGGATCGGTCACATGTAAGTCCAGGACAGTAGAGAAGTGCCGCAACTCTCTTAACGAGATCGCTGAGCAAACTTCCATCAGTCTGGTATGGATGCCTGGACACTCGCATATACCGGGCAATGAGATGGCTGACGAACTTTCAAGAGGGGGCACATCCGTTCCTCTTTCGTCATCCTGGAAGGGATTGAGCATGCCGCTCGCTAACTGTAAGCTCAATTTGAAAGGGGTTTTCCTTAGGAAAGCGGGTGTGAGATGGAGCAATCTTAAATTCTGCTACCACTCCAAGCTCGTGTGGCCTGAATGGGATGCGAGACGCAGAAAAAGTCTCTTTCTTCTTGGGGAGGAATGGCGGAGGGAGGAAGGGGGTAGGAAGGGGCATATATCTGATGGTTGGACTTATAACCGGCCACATAGCAATCGGGAGGCACGCACAACGGCTGGGTGCAAGACTAAAAATTACCCCGGCAGCATCATCTGCATACCATTGATTCACGGGTGCGAAAATCATAGAGCATACTATATACGTGTATACAGAGGGTTCCCAACTAACGGAATGGGTAAGGTTGTTGTTTACTGCGTCGACCCAAGTATACGTAGATCCTGTAGGCTGCCGGATCACTGCTGCGTCTTTCCGGCAGAAATTGTAACCTTGAAGCAAACAGCAGAAATTCTGGAGAAAGCGTGCGTAAGCTACAGTGGCATCAATATATATATTGACAGTCAGCCGGCGATTAAGGCAATAATCTCACACACCACCACGTAATACGTAGTACGTATGATGAATAATTTTTGTATACCATTCATGAAAATGCGATGGTATATTAAGTTTGTCACGAATCTCAAAGTTGTAAGGCCTTAAACTTCCTACACGGAAGTATGCGGAATTGATCAGGTTGACAATCTGGTTTGATTTAGCCATGCCCGTTTGAACGCAAACTAGTCCCTAAAATTTTCGAGATATCTTGATAAAATTTGGTAAGCGGGTATGTTAAGGAGTTCGATTAGACATTTGTGGGAACCAGCCAGAGCAGACCACTATAGCATACATATTCCCCATACCGCCGATTTTTCAGCATATACCTTTTTTTATATCTTCCTCAATTTATGAGTTACAAGCTTCAAATTTCAGTAAATACTTTCCTATGAGACACATATTGTTGTCTGAAAAAATCTTGGAAATTGGTCCGGTATATAGTACATAGCCTATACAACAGAGTTTTCAAATAAGTTTATCGTGATTTCTTTTCTATTTAGAGATCGGTACCATACATAGCATGTATCCCACACAACCGATTTTTCAGGTTAGAAGCTTTTCGCTATTGCTGTCTCATTTCAAGTGCTATATCCTATAAACTCCACAAACCGACTCCATATAGCATTAATTGCTGTCTCTAAAAATCAAAAAAAAAACCTGGGGGAGTGCTATCGATGTTGATGGTCCTTTGCCGGATGCAGATCCGGTACGTTCCGATAACAAGCACCATTAAGGTACATGTCGGGAACGATTTGGTATGACCACAAGAAACCGCAGAGACCATACCGCCCTCCCACCCCATAGTTTCATGAGGAACTTGGAGTCGCCAGAGCCTCGGCTGTTAAAGAAACACGATTCGCCAAGGGTAGGTGCGGTTGACAATTGGCAATATATTGCGTTAGCAGCCCCTTGAAAGGGCTGCGCTACACAACCCTTGAATCAATTCAGTATTTTGGTCGCCTCTTATGACATTTTAACATCTGGAAGCTTAAAATTTTACCAAATGCTTACGTAACCGTCACATATTAATGTCTGAAAAAATCATAGAGATCGGTCGTATATATGTATAGAATACAACCTATTGTTCAGATAAGATATTCATAATCACAGCTATAGGATTGCCGATCTATTATTTGTTTGTTCCATATATATTACATATTTTATGCAGCCGACAATTCGGATACCAATAATGGGATAAGATTATTGCACTCAGCTCCATTCTTGAATGATATGAAGTGTTCGACCCAGCCGAAACAGCTCCATCCTTACTTGTTTATTTTTCATGCTTTCAGCTTGAATGATTTTATGGATATAAGAAAAAAATACTTAACCAGTTCACTTTACATGAGTTGTTTTGTCAGCAAATATTTGCGACACGAATCACGTCCACATTTTTTATTTGAGTACATTTATTGCTGTGCGTGCTGTGTAAAAAGTTCATAATTTACAACAAAATTATAAAAGCTCAGGATTTTATTTTCTTGGGAATTCGTGCACACATTTACAAAATACAAAAGTATAAGTAGCACAGCTGGGATAAATGCTTTTTGTATAAAGTTCTAATTTTACCCGAATAATGTTTTAAGTATCCCAGCAATGAGATTTACTTGAATCGTTTTTTTGCGACATTTTTTATTTTTTTTTTTGCGGGTATTATATATGTACGATGCCTGATGCCTGGCTTCACACCATGCACACGTAAAGGAATAACGCTACTAAAATTAGCAAATCGGGTTTGTTCTTCTTGAAGTAACAGACTTTCTGTAAAACATATCGTATTATGGTTAATTAATCCGAGTTTTTTGTTAGAAACCCTTGGTCTCATTAACGATATTCTGTAAAAATTACAGATTCTCAATCAGCCCAACTTATTTTTACATTCACTAATTTTAAAGAGAAACTTACGCTCACGGCGCTCACTACTTTGTGTTTTCAACAGCCTTCAGCAATATTGTAATGTTGACGCAAATGTGTTGTTTGAACAGTTTTCATCGGTGGTAAGAATACCTTCATAAAAAATAAAAAAGGTTTATAAAGCTCTTATAATACGAAATTTATATGAAAATTTCATTCTAAAAAGCTTTGGAAACCTTTGCGCTTTTAATAAATAACGGGGTAAAAGTGTCAGTAATAATTGTTAAGTTAACAAAGCTTTCGAGTACGTAATATGAACTGTTGAAACGGTTAATTCAAAATCAACAACTTGTTCGATGTTGATTGTTGTTGTATAAACGTGGAGTGTTATCGATGTTGATGGTCTTTTGGCGGATATAGATCCGGTACTCGGGAACGCTTAATTCGATATTGATTCAACAGTTGATACACGACGGATAAAATTCCAGTTGAATCTACCAGTGTTTTCTTTGAGTGTACATATTCCCGTTTCGAGATGGCTTCCACACTCAGTTCTGGTTTTAGGGTTCGGTTCAGGTTTCGAATCCGGTTCAAGTTACGAGCAATTTTTTTTTTTGTTTCGGTTCCGGTTTGAGCCCTAGTTTCGAATTCGATTTCGGTTAGGGGCTGTCTTCCATATTTAATTCCGGTTTAATTTTCATTTTGGAACCAGCTTTTGTTTCATATTCAATTTCGGGTTTGACAGCGGTTGCGAATCCGGTTCCGGTTTCGATGCCGCTTTAGTTTCGGTTCAGGTTTATGTTAAGGCTTCGAGCTTGGTTTCGGTTGTGGTATCAGTTTCGATTCCTTGTGTGGGCTCTGACTAGGTTTCGGTTACGGTTCTTCTTTCGTGTGCATATCAACTAATATAGAGCTAAGTGCCAACTTTGTCCAGGTGATCATTTTGAGGACTATTTCGGCACTGTTCAAAAAATTTCTGGATGACTTCTGGAACACTTCGGGATTATATTTAGCACTATTTCGAAGCTATTTTATGGGCAATTTTAGGATCATTTTTGGATTAGTTTCGGAATCAAATTTAATCTTTTTCAGTTGGAACATTTTCAGGATCACTGCGGGACTACTTTAGGTTTCACATTGGGACAACTTAGAGATCATTTCGATACTATTTCGTAAACATTTGGGAGGAGTTATCGATCTTATTCCGAGACTACTTCTAATCGAGTTCGAGACTGTTATAGAATTTCTTTGGATTATTTTAGGTAATATTTCGGAAGAACGTCTGCATCAATTCAATACAATTTTGAGACCATTGTAGGACCTTTACGGAAAAACTTAGAGAATATTTTAGACATCACATTGGACAACTTCAGGATTATTTTGACACTACTTTGAAACCATTTCATCAGAGTTTCAAGATCAATTCAATTTCACTACCGGATTTCTTTCGAAAAAACTTCTGATTAGATTCAGGAATATTATGTGATCACTTTGGGATTATTTTAAGTAAATTTCGGGATTACTTCCTCATCACTTCGATTTTGTGTCCTTTTAGGTAACATTTCGGGCCGACTTCTGGATTATTTTGTTACTATCTCGAAATCATATAAGAACTGTTGCAGAATCATTTCGGTATTATTTTGGGTATCATATTGAGATTATTCTCGAATTATTCTGAAACCATTTTAGGGCCGTTACAGATCACCTCGTTACTAGTTTAGATATCATTACGCGAAAAATTTCGGATCATTTCGACTTTGAGACTTTTTAGGTAACATTTTGGGATGACTTCTGCATTATTTCGATACTAACTTGAAATCATTTAAGAACTGTTACAGGATCACTTCGAGATTATTTTAAGTATCATTTTCGAGACTATTTTTAAGCCATTGTGTAGCCCTTGAATGGATTTTTTGTTGGGGCAAACATCAAGTAATATGCTTGGATCATGAAAGATGAAGCTAGGACTGGGTGAATGGAGTTGCATGAGATAATTACTTTGCAGGAATAGCGTGCGGTATAAGGAGAATGTAGCACGTGTTATACTGTTACGTGTAATTTACTTGATTCACCCATAGAAGTATGAACCATTTTTGTACAATCTCGTAAATGAACTACAAAGGTGTGTTAAAATTTTTCTCTATGAACAATACGGAAATTTTTCGTTTACAAATAAAAAGAAATATTCTCTTAAGATACAAAGTATGATTGAAAAACCTGAAAATTACCTGAGTTTTAACTCTTTCACAAAGTTACCTGTTGTACTTTTGCAGGCTTCATGAATGACTCTCAACTTAGCAACACTCAATATCATCTTGAATTGTTTCGCTGGCAATCAAGGGGCATTTCATGCCAGTAATTGTTGCCATTTATGCCAAACAAGCAAGAAAACAAATAACCCGATACAAAGCGAAACTCATACTATAGGGAAAGAGCAACTTATGAAAAAGTGTACGTCTGGCAAAAAAAAAACAAAACAAAAATAGTGTAAAGCACCAACAAGAGAAATTAAAAGGAAAAAAAGTAAATTTAACAATAAGTAAAGGAAAGTGACGAAACATAAACTTTAACTGTAAAAGGAGAGTACATAACTTGCAAGGACATAAGGACACCATATAAAAGTGGCATTACCAAGTTGGCTACTTTGCTGCAGCTGCTGCTCTTTCCTACTGCTTGAAATTTTCGCAGCATCAATCACTGAGCAACACTTCCCATCGGCAATGCGACACTTGCTTCCACTTTTTCTTGACATTGTTATTGTTTTTTGTTTTAATTGGTCCCGGTCAGTAGTTTTAACGCGCTGGAAAACGCCAGCAAAGGATATCTTGAAACGAAAGTTGGTAAGATAAGAACAAAAAGGAGTACAATAAGCTCTAAGAATAAACATGAAAAAATATAAGTTCTGGTTGAAGTGTCAACTAAATTATAACCTATTGTAACTTTTACGGTTATAAGATTTTTAAGCCCATTTGTGTAATTTATCAGAGATTTATTGTTAGCAAAAACCCAAAAATTTTAGAAATGACCGAGTCAATCAATTAATTAAAGTAAAAGTCGGCAGCATTCTGTACACCTGGGACTATCTGCACGGTCAAAAATTTTAGTTTATTTATAAAACTTGCAAAGTTAATAGCTGTATTTAGGCTTTTTGTACTATTTTTAAAAAACAGAAAATATTTTAAAGCAATTTCTAAGATATCTCGGTTTTAATTTTAGTTCAGACACTTGAAAAATATAACTCTCGATGAAAAGTTTAAAATTAAAACAAGAAAGTTTTACCCATACTGCTTTTTAAACTTTTTTGGTGTATAAAATAAATCCAATTTTTATTAAAATTGGGCTTAAATTTAAGTTCAGATGTTTTAATTCAACACCGGACATATAAGCTTGTTGCGTTGTAAACTTTGCAAGGTCTGCATTTAAAACCAAAAAAAGTTTGGTCATATATGCACACCAAAAAAGTTTAAGATTTAAACCAAAATTTTTAACCGTGTGAAATGCATTACAACGGCTTCCACACAAACTTCTTCCTTCCTCCAAATATTTAATAATTGCAAAGACAGCACTTCTAAGACTTATTTAAAAAATTATGCCCCCTAAAACTTTGCACCATCAGCTATAGATCCGTAAATCTCCAAAACTATGTTCTCTCAAATATTTCAAACACTTCTAATCCAGTAAAATCAGAGATTGCAATTAACCGTTAACCAGGCAAGTCTCCCGTCTACTGTGTTAAAAAATGCATAATGCATAGTATCATTATCAGGGTCTGAAAACACGTTACTCCTCTTAATTTCGACCACACACGGCGTCCCACTTCTTCATTTTGGGCTATATCCGGAACCATTTTGTGATGACTTTGAGACTTTTGTGAATCATATTTTGATATTTTCGAGACTTTTTCGTAATAATGTTTCGATTTTTTCGGAATAGCTCTATTTACTATTTCGAGATCATTTTGGAAATGCATTGGAAACATTACGGAATGGTGTTGGTATCATTTAACGAACAAAAAATTATCGTGCGATTATCATCATCGCCTTGTTGTCGGCATGTTATTGGTTTGTTTTCGGCATGTTACTGGATGGTTGTCGGTTTATTATCGAAAATATATCGTTTATATGGAAAATTTATCGATTTCTATCAAAAACGTTTCGATACGTTACAGTTTTTTTATGGAAAATTTATGTTACGGAAAAGTTATCGCTTTGCTATCGAAAAGTTATCAATTTGTAATCAAAAAAATTCGGTCCTTCATCGAAAACTTATCTACTTTCCTTAATAAATCGATACATTTTCGACAACCAACCGATAACTATGAAATAAAGAGCATCCTATGCAGGTTCATCTATGCGGCCGGATCAAAATTGAAAAAAAAAGACGTGTGGCACTCGGGGACTGCCGCGGTAAAGCTATTGCATATTATCAACTTATGCAATTATTCAAGAGAATTTGGGGCCCTAAGCGAGTTATTATTGCGGCCCCTTTCTCCCGTATTTATAGAAAGAAATTGGAGATCAGAAAATTAGAGATCAGAAATATTAAATTCAAACTTAGTGTCAATAAAAGAAAATAAATAAAACAAAATAATAAACTTTAAATTTAACTTTCACTTTAACTTTAACTTTAACTTTAACTTTAATTTTAACTTTAACTATAACTTTAACTTTAGCTTTAACTTTATCTTTAACTTTAACTTTAATTTTAACTTTAACTTTAACGTTAAATTTAACTTTAACTTTAACGTTAACTTTAACTTTAACTCTAACTTTAACTTCAACCTTAACTTTAACTTTCACTTTAACTTTAACTTTAACTTTAACTCTAACTTTAACTTTAATTTTAACGTATAACTTTAACTTTAACCTTAACTATAATTTAACTTTAATTTTAACTTTAACTTTAACTTTAACTGTACCTTTAACTTTAACTTTAACTTTAACTTTAACTTTAACTCTAACTTTAACTTTAACTTTAACTCTAACTTTAACTTTAACTTTAAATTTAACTTTAACTTTAACTTTAACTTTGACTTTAACTTTAGCTTTAACTTTAACTTTAACTTTGAATTTGACTTTAGCTTTAACTTTAACTTTAACTTTAACCTTAACGTTAACTTTACCCGCGGGGGTATCGGTCCCCTACCGGGCGCCTCCTCAGGTGGTGGATAGAGGAACGCTTCCCACAAGACGGGAGGTACTGAGTGAATTAAGTACTCAGGGCGAACCAAAACGAGAAATCCGGTGGAAAAATGGGAATGTGTTGCTCTAAGGGCAACACACCCCAGAGTTCCGGTGGAAGGGCGATAGGATGCCGCCCTAAAATACCCCATCAAGCATCCCCAGGATCGAGACCAGTAAGATCCTGTTGACCAAAACTGGAAATATGATTATGAACTGATTGCTACGGGCTGGCGATGACGATAGGCTACTACCTTAATAAGCAAGGGTGACACCTTGCCGAAACGGCTGGTAGGTTAATATCGGCATCGTCTCCGTCTCGTTAAAACCTTGGCAGGTCTTCAAGTACGTTCGAAGCACGTCGCCATTAAGTTGGTGGTGCAGGCTCAGTTGAGACGACTCCTGACTAACGCTGTATTCTGGCTCTGAACACAGACTCCCATAAGGACCTGTGTCAACCCACGCGTGGCCTCCCTGCTTCTGCAAAGATAACCACGGGAATTGAAGACGGCGACTGCACATCGTGCGGAGATAGCGGTTTGAAGCGGAGACCCAATAGAACAAATGAGCAACAAAATAAAAACAACAAAGGAAGATAAAAGTAGAGAAAGCGAGAAAGAAAGAGGCGATGAAGCGGTGTTCAAGAAGAGCACCAAAGTGCTGAGATCGCCGGTTTTAACAACCCCCGCTAAAGCGACCTTGTCGGTAATGCCCACATAAGGCACCGAATCGGCGGAAAAGACAAAGGCAGCGAAAGCACAGCTGCGCAATAACCCCAGCCAGTCAACACCTGCTACTGCAAGGGAAAAAGCGTCGGTCAGCTCACCCAATGTCGTTGCACAGCGCGCTGTTGGGAAGGAGAAACGTGCGACTCCGCCAAGGGGCTCACTCTCATACACAAGCCTCGAAGGGAAGAGCTAAGACGAACTGCTGGAGTACGCGGTATCAGTGCTGCGTGAGATGCAGGAAACCGCTCTCAAGCAGAAGACCGTGTCCAAGGACATAAAAACCGGTATGGCTCTTCTCGAGGAAGCGTTAAGCTCCATGGAATCGTTAAGGGCCCAAAAGGTAGATGAGAGCAGAGAATCGGGCCGAAAAAGCAAGAGGGCACGAACAAGCTCAGATTCCCACTCGGAGGACTTGGAAGCCAAAAAGAAACGAGATGAAAGAATAAATACGCTTTCACAAGGTGAGTCTTGGTCCAATGTAGCGCGCCGGAGGCTGAAACAGCGGGCCCAGCCAGCCAAGCAGGCAACCCCCGTCCAAGCTCCTAAAGCTCAAAAACGGGCGAGAAAGAGGAGACAAGCAGCAACTTTTGTGGTAAAACCTGTGGAAGGCAAAAGCTATGCCCAGGTACTAGGAGCCATACGCGGCCAGCTCCGCCCTAATGACACAGGTACGGTGGTACGGTCAGTACGAAAAACCAAATCTGGTAACGTACTGATTGAAACGGCGCGCTGCAGTGACCAGACGGCCTTCAGAGCAGCTATAGGTAGTGCAGTAGGAGAGGTCGGTGAAGCACAACAGCTCTCCAAGCGGATGAAGTTGGAAGTACTTGGCATGGACTGTCTCACAACTGAAACAGAAATCCAAGACGCAATAAGGAGGGAGGTCCGAAAAGAAGAAATCACTAGACCTCTCCGTGTCTCTGTGTTCGCAGCAAACCAAAGAGAACAAAAAATGGCGGTCGTCGAAGTGGACGAGAATATTGGCAACGCCCTACTCAAAAAAGGTAAAATTCCTATCGGATGGATACAGTGCCGAATCAGACAGCGAGCAGAAGTACAACGCTGCTTTAGGTGTCTCGGCTACGGACACCGGAAGGCAGAATGCAAGGGTCCAGACAGGAGTAACGCCTGCTGGAAGTGTGGGCAAAGCGGCCACAAAGCTTCGGCCTGTACCGCAGCTCCAAAATGTTACCTGTGTAATACACAGAAGCTCGATCATGTCCCTGGATCTGGAGCATGCAGCATTTTCAGAGCGGCACTCGCTGTTGCAAAGGCCAAAGTCTCAATTCAATAGTGATTAGTTTTATCCAAGGAAACCTAAACCGGAGCAGACTTGCTGATGAGCTACTACAACAGTTGGTCTTAGACCATAAAGCTAACAGCGTTATCATCAGCGAACCCTATAGAGCCCGAAATGATTGGCATATAGACAACACTGGCACCGCCGCAATCTGGATGACAGATGCAAACGCCAATATTGTGAACCGTGTTGCCGGACAAGGCTACGTCCGCCTAACTACGAATAATACCACAATAGTAAGCTGCTACTTGTCCCCGAATGATCCCATTCAAACGTTCAGGGAGAAGCTTGAACTTATTGAAGACGACCTGAGGGACTTAACTAGTAACCTGGTTGTGGCGGGAGATTTTAATGCAAGAGCCGTCGAATGGGGAATGCCGCAGACTAACACCCGTGGAAGGTTAGTCCTTGAGATGGCAGCCAGGCTCGGTTTGAACGTGCTTAACACTGGTACGACCCCTACATACCGACGGCCAGGCTTTGGATACTCGATCCCCGATGTAACCACTAGTGTCAGAAAGCCTGCTGCTGACCGCTGCTGGATGGAGAGTCATAGAGGATCTGACTATATCACTTTCCACCTAAACGATCCCGGTCAGAGGCAGATTCCGAACGGGCCACGCAGAACAAAAGCATGGGACGCATCCAAGGTCGACTCTGCCACGTTCTCCGCATCAGTGCTGGGGGATGCCCGACGGATAATCAACAACTCCAGTCCGACGGAAGAGACGGTTGAAAAGACAATGAGCTGTTTTCGCCACGCTTGCAACCTCTCTATGCCACGGAGGGGAGTGTGGAGGGGTAAAAAGCAGGTATACTGGTGGAATAGCGAAATCGCGGAGCTGCGGAAAATATGCCACAGGATGCGAAGGCTAGCAACTCGCGCGCGCGGCAGGGCTGAGGCTCTAGAAAAGTCGGAAGCGTACAAAGGAGCGAAGAAAGCTCTTAGTGCTGCCATTAAGCAAAGCAAGCTTAAGTGCTGGAAAGCGCTTTGCGAGGAAGTGGATCGAGACCCATGGGGGCAGGGATATAAGATAGTAATGAAGAAGTTCCGTCCGCCAAACCAGCTGATGGACGAGAACCAAATAAGGAACATTGTGGATGGCCTGTTTCCCACCCAACTGCCTAGGGATGGCGGGTACGTTACCCATGAAGATCGCAACGTGGAACCATTCCAAGAAGAAGAGCTTAAAACTGCCGTGCGAACTATGAAACCTATGAAAGCATCTGGGCCCGACGGAATACCCGCGGAGGCAATTAGACTAGCTGCAAACGACTGCCCAGAACTTATGTTGCACATGTACAACAAATGTCTCGAAGAAAGAATTTTCCCCACCATATGGAAGACAGCACGACTGGTTATCATTCCAAAAGGGAAAGGAGATCCCAACTCTCCATCATCCTACCGTCCCCTATGTATGTTGGACACAGCAGGGAAATTGATGGAGAGTCTCCTGAAGCAACGCCTCACCAGAGCGTTACAGGACGCCGGAGGACTGTCGCCCAGACAGCATGGTTTCCGGAGGGGGCACTCTACAATAGATGCCATAGCAGAAGTTATAGACGCAGTCAAGAAAGCCGAGACAGCGTGCCACAGAGCAAGACCTATAGTGTTGCTGGTCACGCTGGACGTCAAAAACGCTTTTAACTCAGCTAGGTGGGAGGACATGCTTGAGGCACTAGAAAGCACTTTCAAAGTACCGCAATATTTGTTAGAAATTTTAAGGGACTACCTAAGAGAGAGGTATCTAATATATGAAAGTACTCACGGTCAAAAAAAGGTAAAAATAACAGGTGGAACAGCCCAGGGTTCGGTACTAGGTCCCGATCTCTGGAATATAACTTACGACAGTCTTCTTCGATTAGACATGCCAGAAAGCACCTTCCTCGTTGCATTTGCAGACGACGTGGCAGCTGTGATAACAGCACCAAGCTGCGAGCTGGCACAGCTAAAATTAAACCAGGTCATGCGTAATGTAAATAGGTGGATGGCTGAGCACGGTCTCCAGTTAGCAACAGCCAAAACGGAGATCGTCATCCTCACAAAGAGACGTATTCCCACTACCAGGAACATGATGGTTGGGGACCAGCCAATAGAAACACTCGCTTCAACGAAATATCTGGGAGTGAGGTTAGACAGCAAACTCAACTTCTCGGATCACATACGAGGGACCTGCGAAAGAGCTGCGCGCATAATAGCGCAGTTGAGTAGATTAATGGCAAACACAGGTGGCCCAAAGCCATGCACAAGGAAGTTGCTTGCATCAGCCTCGGATTCTATACTCTTATATGGTGCAGAAATCTGGGCGGACGCAATGAAATACCGGAAGAACCGAGTCGCCCTCACCTCGGTCCAACGCAGAGGGGCGCTGCGAATATCTTCGGCTTACCGCACGGTATCAGCTGAAGCTGTCCTGGTCGTTGCGGGAACCATACCGATATATCTTCTCGTTGAGGAAAGAAAAACAATATATGACAACGGATCGCAAGCAAGTAGAGCTGCTGTTGCCATGCAGGCGCGAGAAGAATCGATCCGATGTTGGCAAGATCAGTGGAGCAACAGCATCGTAGGAAAGTGGACTAGGGAACTAATCCCTGAACTTGATCCATGGTTGAAGCGACCGCACGGAGAGGTAGACTTTTACCTGACCCAGTTTCTAACGGGACATGGTTACTTCCGCAAATACCTACACAGAATGGGTAAGGTTGATAGCCCGAGCTGCCTGTACTGTGGGGAAATAGACGATGTACGCCACACCTTCTTCGAATGCAGGCACTTCTCCCATCACCGAAGGAGGGTAGAAGAGGTACTTGGCGACCTATCCCCGGGCAGTGTCATTAATAACATGAGCTGTCGAAGAGACAGATGGGATACGGTCAGCACATATGTGAGGCATATACTTACCAGTAAACGAGAAGACGGATGCCTAGCCCATTAGCGTGAGAGTAGCCATAGAGCTCACGTAGCGCGCACCCGTACCCGAAGTAATGCTAAACGCGGTCCCAGGTACGGGGATTTGCGCGGGCCGTGGGAGGTTAGGTTTTAGTGGGTAGGCCTTCATGGAAGAAGGGAGTCCTACACTCGGAGAGTCTCGCAGTGAGGCTTAAATATCTTTAACTTTAGCTTTAACTTTATCTTTAACTTTAACTTTACCTTTAACTTTAACTTTAACAACCCCCGCTAAAGCGACCTTGTCGGTAATGCCCACACAAGGCACCGAATCGGCGGAAAAAACAAAGGCAGCGAAAGCACAGCTGCGCAATAACCCCAGCCAGTCAACACCTGCTACTGCAAGGGAAAAAGCGTCGGTCAGCTCACCCAATGTCGTTGCACAGCGCGCTGTTGGGAAGGAGAAACGTGCGACTCCGCCAAGAGGCTCACTCTCATACACAAGCCTCGAAGGGAAGAGCCAAGACGAACTGCTGGAGTACGCGGTATCAGTGCTGCGCGAGATGCAGGAAACCGCTCTCAAGCAGAAGACCGTGTCCAAGGACATAAAAACCGGTATGGCTCTTCTCGAGGAAGCGTTAAGCTGCATGGGATCGTTAAGGGCCCAAAAGGTAGATGAGAGCAGAGAATCGGGCCGAAAAAGCAAGAGGGCACGAACGAGCTCAGATTCCCACTCGGAGGACTTGGAAGCCAAAAAGAAACGAAATGAAAGAACAAATACGCTTTCACAAGGTGAGTCTTGGTCCAATGTAGCGCGCCGGAGGCTGAAACAGCGGGCCCAGCCAGCCAAGCAGGCAACCCCCGTCCAAGCTCCTAAAGCTCAAAAACGGGCGAGAAAGAGGAGACAAGCAGCAACTTTTGTGGTAAAACCTGTGGAAGGCAAAAGCTATGCCCAGGTACTAGGGGCCATACGCGGCCAGCTCCGCCCTAATGACACAGGTACGGTGGTACGGTCAGTACGAAAAACCAAATCTGGTAACGTACTGATTGAAACGGCGCGCTGCAGTGACCAGACGGCCTTCAGAGCAGCTATAGGTAGTGCAGTAGGAGAGGTCGGTGAAGCACAACAGCTCTCCAAGCGGATGAAGTTGGAAGTACTTGGCATGGACTGTCTCACAACTGAAACAGAAATCCAAGACGCAATAAGGAGGGAGGTCGGAAAAGAAGAAATGACTAGACCTCTCCGTGTCTCTGTGTTCGCAGCAAACCAAAGAGAACAGAAAATGGCGGTCGTCGAAGTGGACGAGAATATTGGCAACGCCCTACTCAAAAAAGGTAAAATTCCGATCGGATGGATACAGTGCCGAATCAGACAGCGAGCAGAAGTACAACGCTGCTTTAGGTGTCTCGGCTACGGACACCGGAAGGCAGAATGCAAGGGTCCAGACAGGAGTAACGCCTGCTGGAAGTGTGGGCAAAGCGGCCACAAAGCTTCGGCCTGTACCGCAGCTCCAAAATGTTACCTGTGTAATACACAGAAGCTCGATCATGTCCCTGGATCTGGAGCATGCAGCATTTTCAGAGCGGCACTCGCTGTTGCAAAGGCCAAAGTCTCAATTCAATAGTGATTAGTTTTATCCAAGGCAACCTAAACCGGAGCAGACTTGCTGATGAGCTACTACAACAGTTGGTCTTAGACCATAAAGCTAACAGCGTTATCATCAGCGAACCCTATAGAGCCCGAAATGATTGGCATATAGACAACACCGGCACCGCCGCAATCTGGATGACAGATGCAAACGCCAATATTGTGAACCGTGTTGCCGGACAAGGCTACGTCCGCCTAACTACGAATAATACCACAATAGTAAGCTGCTACTTGTCCCCGAATGAGAGAATGAGGGAGAAGCTTGAACTTATTGAAGACGACCTGAGGGACTTAACTAGTAACCTGGTTGTGGCGGGAGACTTTAACGCAAGAGCCGTCGAATGGGGAATGCCGCAGACTAACACCCGTGGAAGGTTAGTCCTTGAGATGGCAGCCAGGCTCGGTTTGAACGTGCTTAACACTGGTACGACCCCTACATACCGACGGCCAGGCTTTGGATACTCGATCCCCGATGTAACACTAGTGTCAGAAAGCCTGCTGCTGACCGCTGCTGGATGGAGAGTCATAGAGGATCTGACTGGCAGCGATCACAACTACATCACTTTCCACCTAAACGATCCCGGTCAGAGGCAGATTCCGAAAGGGCCACGCAGAACAAAAGCATGGGACGCATCCAAGGTCGACTCTGCCACGTTCTCCGCATCAGTACTGGGGGATGCCCGACGGATAATCAACAACTCCAGTCCGACGGAAGAGACGGTTGAAAAGACAATGAGCTGTCTTCGCCACGCTTGCAACCTCTCTATGCCACGGAGGGGAGTGTGGAGGGGTAAAAAGCAGGTATACTGGTGGAATAGCGAAATCGCGGAGCTGCGGAAAATATGCCACAGGATGCGAAGGCTAGCAACTCGCGCGCGCGGCAGGCCTGAGGCTCTAGAAAAGTCGGAAGCGTACAAAGGAGCGAAGAAAGCTCTTAGTGCTGCCATTAAGCAAAGCAAGCTTAAGTGCTGGAAAGCGCTTTGCGAGGAAGTGGATCGAGACCCATGGGGGCAGGGATATAAGATAGTAATGAAGAAGTTCCGTCCGCCAAACCAGCTGATGGACGAGAACCAAATAAGGAACATTGTGGATGGCCTGTTTCCCAACCAACTGCCTAGGGAGGGCGGGTACGTTACCCATGAAGATCGCAACGTGGAACCATTCCAAGAAGAAGAGCTTAAAACTGCCGTGCGAACTATGAAACCTAGGAAAGCATCTGGGCCCGACGGAATACCCGCGGAGGCAATTAGACTAGCTGCAAACGACTGCCCAGAACTTATGTTGCACTTGTACAACAAATGTCTCGAAGAAAGAATTTTCCCCACCATATGGAAGACAGCACGACTGGTTCTCATTCCAAAAGGGAAAGGAGATCCCAACTCTCCATCATCCTACCGTCCCCTATGTATGTTGGACACAGCAGGGAAATTGATGGAGAGTCTCCTGAAGCAACGCCTCACCAGAGCGTTACAGGACGCCGGAGGACTGTCGCCCAGACAGCATGGTTTTCGGAGGGGGCACTCTACAATGGATGCCATAGCAGAAGTTATAGACGCAGTCAAGAAAGCCGAGACAGCGTGCCACAGAGCAAGACCTATAGTGTTGCTGGTCACGCTGGACGTCAAAAACGCTTTTAACTCAGCTAGGTGGGAGGACATGCTTGAGGCACTAGAAAGCACTTTCAAAGTACCGCAATATTTGTTAGAAATTTTAAGGGACTACCTAAGAGAGAGGTATCTAATATATGAAAGTACTCACGGTCAAAAAAAGGTAAAAATAACAGGTGGAGCAGCCCAGGGTTCGGTACTAGGTCCCGATCTCTGGAATATAACTTACGACAGTCTTCTTCGGTTAGACATGCCAGAAAGCACCTTTCTCGTTGCATTTGCAGACGACGTGGCAGCTGTGATAACAGCACCAAGCTGCGAGCTGGCACAGCTAAAATTAAACCAGGTCATGCGTAATGTAAATAGGTGGATGGCTGAGCACGGTCTCCAGTTAGCAACAGCCAAAACGGAGATCGTCATCCTCACAAAGAGACGTATTCCCACTACCAGGAACATGATGGTTGGGGACCAGCCAATAGAAACACTCGCTTCAGCGAAATATCTGGGAGTGAGGTTAGACAGCAAACTCAACTTCTCGGATCACATACGAGGGACCTGCGAAAGAGCTGCGCGCATAATAGCGCAGTTGAGTAGATTAATGGCAAACACAGGTGGCCCAAAACCATGCACAAGGAAGTTGCTTGCATCAGCCTCGGATTCTATACTCTTATATGGTGCAGAAATCTGGGCGGACGCAATGAAATACCGGAAGAACCGAGTCGCCCTCACCTCGGTCCAACGCAGAGGGGCGCTGCGAATATCTTCGGCTTACCGCACGGTCTCAGCTGAAGCTGTCCTGGTCGTTGCGGGAACCATACCGATATATCTTCTCGTTGAGGAAAGAAAAACAATATATGACAACGGATCGCAAGCAAGTAGAGCTGCTGTTGCCATGCAGGCGCGAGAAGAATCGATCCGACGTTGGCAAGATCAGTGGAGCAACAGCATCGTAGGAAAGTGGACTAGGGAACTAATCCCTGAACTTGATCCATGGTTGAAGCGACCGCACGGAGAGGTAGACTTTTACCTGACCCAGTTTCTAACGGGACATGGTTACTTCCGCAAATACCTACACAGAATGGGTAAGGTTGATAGCCCGAGCTGTCTGTACTGTGGGGAAATAGACGATGTACGCCACACCTTCTTCGAATGCAGGCACTTCTCCCATCAGCGAAGGAGGGTAGAAGAGGTACTTGGCGACCTATCCCCGGGCAGTGTCATTAATAACATGACCTGTCGAAGAGACAGGTGGGATACGGTCAGCACATATGTGAGGCATATACTTACCAGTAAACGAGAAGACGGATGCCTAGCCCATTAGCGTGAGAGTAGCCATAGAGCTCACGTAGCGCGCACCCGTACCCGAAGTAATGCTAACGCGGTCCCAGGTACGGGGATTTGCGCGGGCCGTGGGAGGTTAGGTTTTAGTGGGTAGGCCTTCATGGCAGAAGGGAGTCCTACACTCGGAGAGTCTCGCAGTGAGGCTTAAATATCCCGGTCAGTGCATAAAGCATTTCCTCCTTCCACGAAACACAAAAAAAAAAAAAAAAAAAAACTTTAACTTTAACTCTAACTCTAACTTTAACTTTAACTTTAACTTTAACTTTCACTTTAACTTTAACTTTAAATTTAACTTTAACTTTAACTTTAACTTTAACTTTAACTTTAACTTTAACTTTATGATAGAGATCCAATTTTATATATTTGGCCTGTTGCTAACACCGAACCTTTTTGGAACCTTTTCGAACCTTTTTTGACAAATATCCGTTACAGTTTTTTTTTGATTTAGTCGCCAAGCCCGCGATAAAATAGCTTAAAAAAATTGATAGCATCCTGACATATGCATTGTCTTCTGGGAAGAGGGCGATGCCATAGTGAAAGCAGATCCATTACTCCAGAACTGTTCGGTTAAACAGGCCAATGTAACGATGTCTGTTGGTAGTCAGGCTGCCTTAAAAGCATTAAAATTCAACTTGATAGAGTTGGATATTGCATGCATCTTTCGAGCCTGGCTGGCTTCCAATGTCTCTTCTTGCTGATTCCCAGCTATATTTGAAAGAAGGATTTTACTGAGGAGATGGCCATGATATATTTCGAAGTATGTAAACATAATCGAGACCGACAGCACCATATGATCAGCACTGGAAAATCTAGGAACACACGATTAGGACAATGTACTTACTATAGATCAAACGAGATGATTTCGCGGTCTTAATGTCCTTAGGACCATGTTTGTATAGAAAAGAAGAGATCAAATTGAACTAGCTTCTTTTAGAAGTGAACTGCTGCAAAAGTGCTGATGGTTGCCATCACAAGACATTAGGCTTTTTCTCCGAAGCGACAGAGCTTCTGCAAAATCTGTCAGATTTTCGAAGTCCCGTTGGAAAAAATCATAAGGGGGCAGGAGTTGCATATGATCCATTAAGGAGAAAGGGCGTGCACAGAAGCGCGGGGCTGCAAAATTTCCAAGATGAAGTACAAACCATTCAATATTAGACTCAAAAAGTGGCTCATATCTCAAGAGAAGACTTAAGGCTCACGTTGGGCATACTAACTGCATACTGCCTTCTGGCGTCACATGCATAGAGGAAAGGCCTCGTCAGGCTCCAGATATTAGGGGCGACAGAGTTGCCAGATTTCGAGGCAGCAATTAACATTGGTCCTAGAAAAATTCTGGTATTTGCAAGAGAACGGAGTTATTCTAAAACGTCAGTCCTCGCAGCTGGGGTTCTTTCGTTTGGTCATCAAACAAATTCTAGTTACACTATGGACACATTCGGTATATGTGAGGTCTTTATTGAACGGCCAGTTCAACCTAATATATGCAACTAGAAGGAGAAGAAGAAGGAGTAGAAGGCGATGAGTGACTTAACGCTACTGGTTATAAAATGACTTAAAAAACAAATAAGCGAGAACAAACACTAAATGCACTGTACAAAGAAATGAAAAAGTTGGAAATTGTCATTAATTTATTTAATGGAGTGGTTTATGCCTTCAAAGAACGCAAGAAACTTACACACAAAACACAACTGCACTCCACAAAAGTTCCTTGCTTCAAGAACCAAACCAAGCAGCAATTGTACTCGTAGTTTGCTTTCTCTAGATTTTTATTAAAAAAAATAACAATGCAAAGGAAACCCTTTATACCGTCAAGAACATTTGAATGCTCGAAAAATTATACAAAATCTAACAAAAATATTAAAAGTTAATGTCGTCAGCTTGCAGCGCCATCACCACCCAAACACATTCTGTGAAAATCAACAACATTTATTTATATAAAAATAAGCAAAAATCTTAAGCAGCATTTTTCTTAATTTCACTTTCTTTGAGTTTCTTCAAAATAACGGAATTAAAATCTTAATTGCCGGCATCTCGTAAACGTCCCTAATTTACGCGAGAGACTTGAAATATTAAATAGTCCCAAAGTGTAACCTCACAAATGTTTGATTCAAAAACGTTAATTACGCGGTGTTTGTGGCTAATGACGGTCAACTTCGTGGCTGGTGAAAAATCAAAATATTTATTATTCAATTTTTTTTGAGTACTTTTCGGAATAAGTCGCTGTGCAATGACAAGCTGGGTGCATAAATTGAGTATTATTAATACAATAATTTCATAAGCTTCGAAATGTCAAAATAAAGGGTTAGGTATGGTATCCATAACGCATTTTTCGAAGCAAGCTTTAAATGGCTTCATACCGCCCTAAATTTAAGCATCTACAACCGTCATTGAGGTTGCTCCGAGGGAATACCTACCCAAGATATGGCAGGGGTTACGCGGCGCGGGATACACATACAAGCAGAAAGCTTATATTTCAAAACATATTGTTGTAGTTATCACTTGTTCCACACAATGACAATCTTTATTGAAATTCATACTAAGGTTGCCAGATATAATAAATGTTATATTTATGACAATTCATGTTTGCTTAAGGTAGCCAGATTATACTTATAAGTAATATAGTAATATTAGAAGTTCATTATTTAATATGTATACAACACATATTACGGCTGAGCTTAGTGAGCTCTTCATTACGGTTTACAGAAACTAGGAATTTGAATGTGTTTCCTAGGGGCTGGCAAGTGTGACATTCGGAAATCTTAGTACATGACTAGACACCCCAAAAAACGATTACCTGGATAATGTCGCACTCGCCTCCGTCGCCTTAAACCTTCACTGGCCTTAAAGTACGTACAAAGTCCGTCATCATTTAGTAGGCGGTTCAAGTTCGGTTGAGATCCTTACGGAATTAATCAAGGTAACTGTACATAGCACATACGGACTAAGATAGCGATCTCAAGTGAGGATGATGAGTAGTCAACAAAGTGGGGTAGATGAGTAATGAAAAAAAGCACAAATCCATTCATAGAGTGAAATCTATCTCGCTCTCCAGAAGGGCCTTTGCAATGACGTCGTGGGAAGAATAAGGAAATTGCTGATGATTAAGGGGCTGGATATGACTAGCACGAACTTTTTGCCTGATATAAAGTGGAAGTCGGAAAGTTTTCCAGAAGTAAGGGAGCCCACTGAACATGACACTCAAGCAATATTCATCGGATGTATGTTCAGTCAACTTTTGGTTTTTCTCGCCGTATCCAGTGCGTTCCTCCGCAAAATCGACTTTATTACCCCAGCCCTTATTGATCTCCCTAAGATTGAACGTTTTCATCAGAGCGTCTATTGCAGATTCGGACAAGTTCGAATGCATAGCAGGTTTCATAGGAAAACATTCTCCTATTAATTTAATTACTTTTCGATGTGAATTTAAGTAGAAGAGAAAGCTCCATCTTCCTAATTTCCACCGCATTTCTTGACATGAACACAGAATGCAATGAAACGATTGCTTTCATCCTCATACGTAAGTATTCTCAATGCAGATTTATTTAATTTGGAAAGGAAGCACGTGCCTTTCATATTAAAACTTAGCCATTGGGACCTTGAGACCGAAAGACAATTCTCTGATTTCCTAAAGTTTCGTCCAATGGATCTACTTATTCCTATAGCGATACAGATACTATCTTGTGGAGTGTTGTCGATGTTGATGGTCCTTTGTTAAATATAGATCCACTACGTTGTGGTAACAAATACCATTAAGGCGCAAGCCCGACCATCTCGGGCCACATTCAATGTAACCACATTGAAACTTCTGGACAAAATATTGCAATTCCATAAAGTAGACTGCTGCTCAATTTTGAATTACATATCGAAATTTGCCCAAGAGGGCTATAGTTGCTTAAACTACTTACATAGGTGTTGCCACTGAAGATATTTAAACATGGTTGCCACCTATTTTCCACATTTTAAAAATTTACTGAAATATGTCAGGTGTTTTTATACTCAGTTGAGCAGAGCTCACAGAGTATATTAAGTTTGATTAGATAACGGTTGGTTGTACATATATAAAGGAATCGAGATAGATATAGACTTCCATATATCAAAATAATCAGGATCGAAAAAAAATTCGATTAAGCCATGTCCGTCCGTCCGTCCGTCCGTTAACACGATAACTTGAGTAAATTTTGAGGTATCTTAATGAAATTTGGTATGTAGGTTCCTGAGCACTCATCTCAGATCGCTGTTTAAAATGAACGATATCGGACTATAACCACGCCCACTTTTTCGATATCGAAAATTTCGAAAAACTGAAAAAGTGCGATAATTCATAACAAAAGATAGATAAAGCGACGAAACTTGGTAGATGAGTTGAATTTATGACGCAGAATAGAAAGTTAGTACAATATTGGACAATGGGCGTGGCACGGCCCACTTTTAAAAGAAGGCAATTTAAAATTTTTCCAAGCTGTAATTTGGCAGTCGTTGAAGATATCATGATGAAATTTGGCAGGAACGTTACTCTTATTACTATATTACTGATTAATAAATATTAGCAAAATCACAGAACGACCACGCCCACTTTTTAAAAAAAAAATTTTAAATTCAAATTTAAAAAAAAAGTTAATATCTTTACAGTATATAAGTAAATTATGTCAACATTCAACTCCAGTAATGATATGGTGCAACAAAATACAAAAATTAAAGAAAATTTCAAAATGGGCGTGGCTCCGACCTTTTTCATTTAATTTGTCTAGGATACTTTTAACGCCATAAGTCGAACAAAAATTAACCAATCCTTTTGAAATTTGGTAGAGGCATAGATTCTATGATGTTAACTGTTTTCTGTGAAAACGGGTGAAATCGGTTGATGCCACGCCCAGTTTTTATACACAGTCGTTGGTCTGTCCTTCCGCATGGCCGTTAATATGATAACTTGAGCAAAAATCGACATATCTTTAATGAGCTTAGTTCACGTACTTACTTGAACTCGCTTTATCTTGGTATGAAAAATGAACGAAATCCGACAATGACCACGCCCACTTTTTCGATATCGAAAATTACGAAAAATGAAAAAAATGCCACAATTCTATACCAAATACGAAAAAAGGGATGAAACATGGTGAGGTAATTGGATTGTTTTATTGACGCGAAATATAACTTTAGAAAAAACTTTATAAAATGGTTGTGACACCTACCATATTAAGTAGAAGAAAATGAAAAATTTCTGCAGGGCGAAATAAAAAACCATTAAAATCTTGGCAGGTATTACATATATAAATAAATTAGCGGTATCCAACAGATGATGTTCTGGGTCACCCTGGTCCACATTTTGGTCGATATCTGGAAAACGCCTTCACATATACAACTACCACGACTCCCTTTTAAAACCCTCATTAATACCTTTAATTTGATACCCATATGGTACAAACAAATTCTAGGGTCACACCTGGTCCACCTTTATGGCATATCTCGAAACGGCGTCCACCTGTGGAACTAAGCATCACTCCCTTTTAAAATACAAATTAATACCTTTCGTTTGATGCCCATATTGTACAAACAAATTCTAGGGCCACCCCTGGTCCACCTTTATGGCGATATCTCGAAACGGCGTCCACCTATGGAACTAAGGATTGCCCCCTTTTAAAATACTCATTAACACCTTTCTTTTGATACCCATATCGTACAAACGCATTCTAGAGTCACCCCTGGTCCACCTTTATGGCGATATTTCGAAAAGGCGACCACCTATACAACTACCATCACTCCCTTTTAAAACCCTCCTTAATACCTTTAATTTGATACCCGTATCGTACAAACAAATTCTAGGGTCACACCTGGTCCACCTATATGGCGATATCTCGAAACGGCGTCCACCTGTGGAACTAAGCATCACTCCCTTTTAAAATACTCATTAACACCTTTCTTTTGATACCCATATTGTACAAACAAATTCTAGGGTCATCCCTGGTCCACCTTTATGGCGATATCTCGAAACGGCGTCCACCTATGGAACTAATGATTACTCCCTTTTAAAATACTCATTAACACCTTTCTTTTCATACCCATATTGTACAAACAAATTCTAGGGTCACCCCTGGTCCACTTTTATGGCGATATTTCGAAGCGGCGTCCACCTATGGAACTAAGGATTACTCCCTTTTAAAATACTCATTAACACGTTTCATTTGATACCCATATCGTACAAACGCATTCTAGAGTCAACCCTGATCCACCTTTATGTCTATATCCCTAAATGGCGTCCACCTATAGAACTATGGCCCACTCCCTCATAAAATACTCTTTAACACCTTTCATTTGATACCCATATTGTACAAACAAATTCTAGAGTCAACCCTGATCCACCTTTATGGCGATATCCCTAAATGGCGTCCACCTATAGAACTATGGCCCACTCCCTCATAAAATACTCTTTAATGCCTCTCATTTGATACGCATGTCATACAAACACATTCCAGGGTTTCCCTCGGTTCATTTTCCTACATGGTTATTTTCCCTTATGTTGTCACCATAGCTCTCAACTGAGTGTGTAATGTTCGGTTACACCCGAACTTAACCTTCCTTACTTGTTTTATGTTGAGTTGCCATTTAGGGTATCCAATTCTATTAAGATAAATAGCTCAACCAATTTGAACGATATTTGACACAAGAGTGTTTTACAAGGTTGCCTCCTATTTATTTAAATTTTTTTTTAATTTAATGAGATATGCTAATGGGCATTAAATCAAAATAAATATTTTAAATGGGGAAGTGACCTTGGGATACCAAGCTGACATGGGTAATTTACAGCGTATTTCAATAGAAGTTTTATTCGTAAGGTTGCCACTTAATCTGCTCAATACGAATTAGATTTATATAGGGACAATTTTCTATATTGTACGCTTTCTTAATTATGTATTGCTGACATGAGTGCATTTACAAGGTTGCCACTTTTTGGAATTTTTTTGAAAACTGAGAATTTTTAAAAAATTGCCAACTATTTATTTGATATTTTTTTTTAAATTAAATGAGATATTCCAGTAAGTACATTAAACCTTATAATTATTAAAAATATAATTTTTTTTTTTTGTTTTTACGGCGGACAGAGGGTCCATCTTGCCCCGGGCGCTACTCACAGGGGGCGCCAAATGATGCGCAAACCAGAACTTCCTGGATAATTTATATCTTTTTTCTCACGTTCAACGTTACTTCAGGGTATTATTAAAAAATGCTTAAAGAATAAAAAATCACTGTCAAACGTGAATCTGAAACAAGATGGAACGCCAGAATACAAGCCATTAGCGTTTTCGTCGATGGGCTAGAGAATGTAGTAGCACACTTAGAACCATTAGCAGAGGACACTAACACCACAAGTGACACTAGAAGCAAAGCTACAATTCTGTTGCAAAATATACAAAATTTTATTTTCATGACATTAGTTCATTTCTGGTATGAAATCTTAAGGGGATTGATCGTGTGTAGCTCAAATTACAAGATCCGGTGATGAATTTTAGAGAAGCGTATCATGATCTTAAATCATTAGCGACTGAACTATCCCAAATTCGAGACACTCTCTGTGAAGAAGCAATTGAACAAGCGAAGTGTCTTTGTGAAAAATGGGATATTGATATAGTAAACCGTGTAAGAAGGCGCCGCAAAATGCCCGGAGAATCGGCTGGAGATGTTGGTCTTTCCGCAGAATGTGAAATTTCTCGCGTTATGAAAAGTGTTCCCGATCATCTCCAACAAGAAACATGTATACAGAAATAACTTTTAAGAACTTGGGGGAATTTTATAATACAGATTTCGATGGAACAGAACTTTCCATAAAAATATGTGACTGCCAAATATTACTCACTACGCTACTGAGGCAAAGCAAATTTGCATCGTTTTTTTAAAGAAATATTTATTATTTAGTGCTGCCACCTAACTTTTCTATATACATTTATTGATTTTTGTATCGGCTATGATCTCGAATATGAATGAAATCTTGAATAAAGACAGTAAGCTTTATTCTTAGCTCTCTGACCTAGGTATTGCTGACAAGAATGTTATTGCAAGGTATCCACATTTTTGAATTTTTTTTCCAATACTAATCAAGATATACTAATACAGAAATCAAACGAAAGATATTTCACATAGCTTTTCATAAAAAAATTTAGTTTATTGGGGTTGCCACCTAACTTAAGTCAAATATTTGTATAATCTTACAACCTGATATACAATTTCCAAAGCAAAGTTAAGTTAAATTGAGGCAAGCTCGGTCACGCGGGTAATATTCTATATTTATTTTTGTTTTCTTTTAAATTTGCATTGTAAAGAAATTTTGTAAAAGATAAAGACTTTTAATAACTTTTATAAAATATGCTGCCTCATTTACTGAGTCACTCAAAAACTTTAATGTTTTTTCAACATTTCTTTGTTTCTTTAACAACATCAAACAGTATCAACGGTAAACAATAAAAAAAACTGTGTGAAAAAATATACAAAAAATGAAACATAAACCAATGTTTATATGAGTTATGGAAATTTTGAAGGAATGGAAAAACGGAAATCTAAAACACAATGCGGGATAAAGAATTATTCGCTTATATTACTTTGACCGCTTACTTTTCATCCATGCGATTGTTTGTTTTGTTTTTCCAGAAAAAAAAACCAGAAAAAAATTTAAATTTCAACAATTTACAGATAATGCCAACCAAACATTTTATGTACAAAACAAACGACATAATTCGAGACAAAAACAAGTTAGGCATAGAATTGTTGGTGTGTGGCAGGGGTAGATGTCCTTTCCACTTGCTGTTTTTCTATGTCGCGCAACACTCAGACTAAGCGTAATGTTTATGAATTACTGAATATATTTTAAATTTGTTAAAGAGACAGTACGTTCTATGAAATATTATGAGAAGAGAGGTAGCTGCAAGCGGATAAGAACATATTTAAGAAACAAAATGTCCTAGAAAAAGTGATAAGAATTTCAAAGCGCATTAAAGTATGCAATACTGTTATAAGCTAAAATGTCAAGCGCAATAGACGTTTTTTGATCTTACTTTCCATAAGAGCTGATGCATGAATTTAACAAAGTTTTCACATCAAATTTTCTACCCTTCGTCGATAGTCCAGTAATGAAACGAGTTTTTCATTGTAAAGGCAGCCATATCGTGTTCTTAGTCTCCTTTAGAAGGAGTGTTTCCTAGACAACTTAAGTACGCTCTGAACGTCGGAAGCCTGTTCGCTTTTATTGTTACTACAGTTTGATAAAGTTTATTTTAGCTTTGATACCTAAAACAAGATAAACTTTTAGGTATGGAATAAATGTTTGAAAATAAGTAAGAAACTAAGCGATTAAATAGACTATTTAGTCTCTTACTTACAAAAGTTAAACAATACAGGAGGAACTCTTAAAATAACCCAACGCAAACCGAAAGGTAATGCACTCATTCCATGTGCACAATAACATGTAATAATTGCCTAGAAATTTCATTCAAGAATGAAGTTGAATTCAAATGAAATAAATGCAAATCATAGTAAAAAATCAGCTTAGACAATATTAAACTAAGTAAGTCAGTGAATGATTTTTAGAGTTAAGTGGAATGTAGGGAACTGGGACAACCTTTCGTATGTTAAAATGCATTTGCATATATTAAAAGTATTTGTAAATTCAGTAGGCTAAGTGAATTGAGAACTTTCTAACTTATTGTAGTCCGCCCTTATGCAAAGTAGCTTGGATGACGGATTTTCTTACGGATTTTTCAACGTAGGTACACAGCTACATATATATGTATGTATGCATTAAAATTTATAAGTGAATCCAGTGAGCTCGCATGTTCCTAAATTTATGTAGGTTTCCTCTTGTTCGTGTAAAAGGTTTACACTTTTTTGTCTAGTATAGTATTTACTAAGTTCCACTAAGAAATAACTTAAAGTTCTTTTAAATGAGATTTTATATTCCTAGTGCAGCCTTTCGATGTGTAAACATCCTTGTTAATGGAATGAGGCAGTACAGAATGTTAGCGTAAGTATAGGCACTACACTATGATATAATGTGGGAAGGAGTTCAATGCAAGGCAAGACAAGGAAGGAAAAAAAAGGTTAGTGATAGGTGTGCTACCGACATGGTAAACACGAGCTATCGATTTTTATCGTAGAATGATGTGATGCATTTTCATTTTGTGTTCGACTTATGTGTTACCGAAAGCCATCGATTTGCTTTCAAACAGTTGTTGATTGATTATCGAAAAGCTAGCGATTTATTTTAAAGAAGTTATCGATTTATTAGCAAAAAGTATTATTAAAAAGTTACTGAAAAGTTATCGGCTTTTTATCGGAGCGTTACCAATATCTTATAAGCATTCTTTCCATTTTTTTACGACAACTCTTCGGTTTGTTTTGTAAACAGTCAACAACAAGCCGATAAAAAACGAAGAAGAAGCCGCTAACTCGGTGATAACAAGCTGATTACAAATCGATATCCCGACGATAATAATTCGCTATAAATGAAATTATTGGCATCCTTTCATTTATAGCGAATTATTATTGTCGGGATATCGATTTGTAATCAGCTTGTTATCACCGAGTTAGCGGCTTCTTCCCGATAAAGTTTCAATGTAAAATCGATGACACTTATGTAAAGAGTCGATAACATGTTGATAAAAAACGAATAATAAGCCGCTGATTCGGTGTTAAAAAGACGATAATAACTCGCTATCGATAGTATGCCGACAATAAAACAATAACTTGCAGGTGTCGGTTGTTATCGATAAAAAGGCGACGAAGCTCTTCTCAAAAACCCGGAATTATTTATTTAAAGGTGCCTAGGTTGTAGTTTGACTTAAGCCTCTGGGCGAGACTTCGTTAAATTAAAAATATAAGCTTACTGGACGTACAGCGGTATGTTTACATTTGGAACTTCATGAGTAGTTGGTACTTACGTAAATTACTTCTGAGTATAGTAACTTAGTACCGTCAGTGTATATGAAAATTCTGCGTCAAATGTTGTAGTTGCGCAAAGGTATATGCTTCGATGAAGAAAACTATGATTGTTTAGTATGCTAGTGTATCCTGTGGTTCTAGTAGTCCAACTATATGTCTCTCTTAAACGCAGAGCTGACTATGCCGCCAACCTTATACTCCTAGGTCCAAGGGTACGTTATCAAGAATCACTTGAGACGCTTCGCTTGGCTTTGCTCTTAGAGATAACCAGTTGCAATTTATATTCTTCCTGTATCTTTAGTCACCCAAGTTACCTTCTGCCAGGGCTCTTTAAATACAATCTCCTCATATAAACCACATGCTTTCTTTAAAAAAATTAGGTCACAAAATATTTGTACTATGAACAAATAACAAAAAACGGCATTCATCTTTTTAAAAAGCTGGCAAAAAAAACTGTAAGTAAATTGCAAAATAAAATCATTTGTACATTGGCCTTATCACATTTTTAGATAAATTGACACTAAATTGCATGGCTTTCTATTTCATTTGATATTTGCTCGCCAAGTTGATGGCTATCGGCTTTTAAGCAAACAGTTTCGTTATATTTATATAACAACAAATTTACAAACAGTAAAAATGAGTAAAAGCTCATTTGCAACTGTGTGAGAATTGTTTTTCATTAAAGGACATGTTTGTATCTGTGTATGTATGTAAAAAATAACTAAACCAATATTAGCTTGGAACGAAAAGTGAGAGTTCTGTTAATAAAAACGATGTTGGTATGCCCCAAAGGGCTGGTGAAGCTAGATCTTAAAAAAAAAACTATTCATATTTTTAAAAACACAGGGTGCAATTTCACCTTACAAATTTTCAACTATTCAGTTGCCGAAGCCTACATCGACACTCCGCCCATTGAGAGTCGAATAAATCAGTCATTTTTCTTCACTAATAAATGTACTTCTTCAAAGCTGCAGATACCTAGTTAACTCTTTTTTGAAAGTATCTTTTACTAAGGAAGTTTTAGTGTCTCTTCTTCGAAATTACCTTTTTTAAATGGCCCCCGATTTCTCTCCTTCGAAAATAGTTTTAGTTTAAGATGCTTCAGTTTTACTTCTTTGTAATTATATTTTACTAAAGGGGACTTGATTTCTCTTTTTCGACCTTAGCTTTTACTAAAGAGGCCTTGGTTACAAAGTACCTTTTGTTAAAGAACTTGGTTTCTCATCTTCCAAAGTACCTTTTAGTAAAGGGTCTTCGCTTTGTCTTCTCACAAAGGCTTCTACTATAGAGACCTTCGTGTCTCTTCTTCGAAAATATATTTTCTTAATAGGCTCCTGGAGTGTTCGAGAAAAAAGTTCTCTCGAAAACTTATGGTCCTTTCCGTGAACCGACGGCGCATATCGTAGGAGGTGTAATGATGTACTTTATGAGCTTTACGCAGATATGACATAGTGGAGCGCATAAAATCCCAAAAGCTTTGGCCAAGGAAGTATATCAATCGACATCGCAGTTTGAAAGCAGAGGAAGGGGGAGACCGATACTGAGTTCAGAGAGGCAGATGGAGGAAGACTTGTCCTCCCTTGCTGCTCCCAATTGGAGTCAATTATCACGAAACAGGAAAATCTGGCGTAACTTGTTACGAAACGGCCAAAATCGCTTAGGCGGTTAAGAGCATCAGTCTTTCTTTTTTGAAAGTAACTTTTACTAAAGAGACTTTGGTTTCTCTTCTTCAAAAGCCTCTTCTACTAGAGAGGCCTTGGTTTCTATTATTATTATATTATTATGATAAGTTCAGTGTACAGAATTTAATTCTTACATACTAGATGTAGTACGCAGTTAATTAATTAAAAATAGTGTACAATATGTATCTTTTATTAAGGAGGCCTGGGTTTCATTTCTTCGAAAGAAGTTTGCAATAAAGATGCCTAGATTACTCTATCTTTTACCAAATAGGCTTCAGTTTCTTTTCTTCTCAGTTTCTCTTCCCCTAGCCAAACAGCGATAAAATACCACGATAAAATTGTTCTGTCGAAAAGCTGCTAATAGAATCGACAGCTGTTTTCTGAAGGCTGATCCGTAAGGCAAGGCGGCTGCTTAACTTGAAATTTCTTTTATATATTTCTGGGTTAGGTAATTCGGGCAGCATAATTATAAAGTATTCTTACCGACACCCTACAATGGCAGCAGGATAAGAGGGGACAAGCACTTGGTCTCAGCCTGATCTCTGGTATCAGTTCATACTAATTAAGCATTATTTCTTTTGAATTGTGGTTAAGCACCAGTTAATATATGAAATTTTTTCAAATATCCGAAACACCCTGTCTGTATATTCAAGTTTGCAGGGTGGTAAAAATATCCTTCCTTTATGATCTCCCTGAATATTTTCGATTGATATCAGTTGCCGCTAAGAAAGGATAAATTCTTATGAATTATGGTTAAGCGCTAATTATGGAATGATTTTTTTTTTCCAATTATCTAAAGCACCCCGTCTGCACTTACAAGCTTGCAGGGTGGTAACAAGATTTTTTTTTTACGTATGAAAAATCATAGCAATTTTATTACACTCGATTTTAGCAGCATCAAACTATGGTGTTTGCTATTACATAACAAAGCCTATGACTGCCTCACTCGCGCTGTGTTACTTAGAAAAGTTCAATAAACTCACAAAATCAAAATTCCTCCACGCTGTGTTTCTCGCAATTTATTTCAATGCATTTCTCAGCATCTCGCCGCAGAGGTGAACAACATGCCTCCAATAACTTCACTTAACACACGCATTCATACACACACAATAAGCAATCATTTAACGCATCGAGTCCCGGGAATCTCGATCCCAAATCTTGGGCCTGCCGAGCAATTTTGCCATCCCGGGCTTGAATTAAAAAAACACTGGATTTCGGAATTCCATCGGGAACTCATATTGCAAAATTCAATATCATTAATTGTTTTTTTTAGATTTAATTTCAAACCACAAGAAATACTCGTTTCCTTTTAAAGTACGGCCTTCTTTAGGCGTTACAAATTTCAATGACCCGATTTTAAAGAAAATAGACGTATTTTTAATAAACGTTTTTTTTCTAGCTACTCATGTTTGTATACTTTACATAACTATTTTTGAACCAAACTTCAAAAAATCCGAAAAAAACGAAAAATCCCTGGACTCCGGGATAACAACTTTCAAATCCCGAAATTCTGGGATTGCCATAGATCTTCGGGATCTGATGCATTACAACTCACTGCAACAGAATTGCGTACTGATGCTTAAGTATGGTGTATGGTGGTGATGGTGGTGGTGGTTCACCTGCAGCGATGAATCGAAATTTTTGGAGTCAATAAAAACAAAAACAAAAACGCTCTACCTACAATTTGCTGCTGCTTTGTTGGCTACTTCATTAACTTTTGTTTTTTTTTTTTCGTTATTTACCTGGTATTTTTTACGCATTTTTTACCTTTGCATTAGCTAACACTACAAAGCACACACACACTCACACACACATATACATATCTCGCATGCTTAATTTTGACAGATTGCATCTCATTATGTAGACCCTCAAGGGCGCATCATTCAGATAAAAAAAAAACAAAGCATTAACAACAACAATAATAACCAGTAAGTAAAATATCATACTCTAAATCAGAGCACACAAAAAAAAAAAAAATTGGAGTAGCTATCAGCGATTGAACTTAGAGCTTTTGTCGATTACATGGCTTTGATTTGCTTGGCTGGCTGTTGTTGGGCTACGTCATATTGATGAAGTATTCGCAATTGCAACAAACGATCAATCAATCTTTGTACGTTCAAGTTTTATGCACTTTTCGGTTAGTTGTTGCATATACTAATTTTATTGATGCTGTTATTTTTAGTTTTTGTGCAACAAAATATTTTTTAATGCCACACCAAACTCAACCTCACTATGTAGTAGTTCCAATCATTGGTTTCTACTTTTGGTGCCACGTATTCTTCGCTTGTCTGCTGGCATATTTTTTTAACTTCCTTCTTACCTTTTGAATTATGAACACTTAAAATTAATTTTCACTTTGAAGCGTTTTTGCACGCTTTTTGGTCTTTCTTGTTTTTGTCTTCAAGTGAACTTCTTTGTTTTTCGTTTCTTTTCTTTTTTGCCCCTTTGGCAAAAAGTTTTCATTGCCAATTTCTGCGTAAGTGGACTCTTCAGTAGATTTAAGTTTTATTCACAGTAAGTGCTTTTCATGAAGGCTGAGGTGACCAGAAAAAATTTTGGTATCATTTTTTATTGCATACTAAACTGGTTTTTAACTTAACCTGCCAGCATTTTCTATCGCGCATGTCACTTATTCTATACGACATATCTGAAGAAATGATCGCCGGGGATATCGCCGTTGTTCCGGATTCTTCTCAGCTTTCGGGAAGAACTGTTAGCTCAAAGCGAAACTACATTAAGATACGAAAGCAACACAGCATTTGGAAACTACTTCGATAGGACTGGACGTAGCTAAAGCGATAAGACAAAAAGTGACGAGAAAGATAGTATTCTCCTATCACGAAAGTAACTAATTCGATCGAATATTTTGGGAAGTTGAAATTGGCAAAGAAGATTCATATTGATGTGAGAAAGTCTTTGGGCAGAAGTGGAACCTAGATAGCCGTTCGTGAGGCAAAGAAAGATACCTTCGCCAATGTCTTGCCAAAGCTGGGTTAACAGGAGGCGCCTCTGGGAAGTCAACTATGGTATGTTAATGAATTCATGTTTCATAAATAAAAGTGCGAAAGTATGTTCCTGCGAATAAAAAGATGAGAGAAAAGTTTGGATTTTATATTTTTTAATATTTGCAAAAAATGTATATTTGGACTATTCCACACTGTAAAGCTTTTATTCCAGGGACTCAAACTGTTATTCCTTTTACAATAAAAGTCTTTCAGAAAAAATTATTTCCGGACTTTCAATTATTAAGTCTGAAAGAAATTATTAAGCCCTCACACTTTAATTTTATAAGTCCGAAAATAAAAGTTAAATCCGGTCTTTTATTTTTTAAGGTTTGGTTTCATACATATTCCTTCTTGTTTCAAATCTATAAATTTAGAACAATCTCTAGATGAAAGATTCATTTAATTTCGATGAGGTCTTCCTTAGTTATAGGGCTGGATTTAAATTTGTCCTTAAAAAATAAAAGTCCAGATTTAACTTTTACTTTCGGACTTATATAATGAAAGTGCGTATCTTACTCTTATTTGTGGACTTTTTTGAAAAATATTCGTCATGAAAATACTATCGGTGTCCCCGTGATTCCATAAACTTTGACCCAAGACCTTTTTTTGACATCAACTTTTTCTACTTCAGAAATAAAATAACTATTAAACTGGGTCTCTGTTTTATTCAAGTTCAGGAAATGAAAAGCATTTAGTTTAAAAAACGTGTTCTGAGAAATTACTGAAGAACTACAAAAGGAAAAATCACAACGTTACAGCTAAATATTGCCTAAATATCTGCTTGTGAGAAATTTGACAGGAGATGGCGGAAAGTCTTTCTGCAATTGATTAAGGAGAAAATGCTTTTATGCTCCCAGTTAACTCTATTGTGAGCTTGTCTCTTCAGCAATAATAGCCGCTTTTTTTGCAAGCTAGTGAAAATGAAACGCTACGTATGTATATCAGCGTATTGCATAGAAAGCAACAACACAAAGTAAGCTAGTTTAGTTGGATAAGCGGTTTTAGATGGAATCGCTTAAGAAACAGTCGACCCAAAAAAGGACACCATTGTGAACGAGCGAATGAAATATACATACAAATGTGCAGATAAACTAAAATAACAAACACACGCATTACATGTATATTGTTTTTGAACGGTTTTATTTAGCTTGACTTGACAGGCTGGCACGAATTTTCTAATTGAAATTTAAGTAACTTCCCGATAAGCTACAAGCTTGAAACTTAGAATATAGTTCAGAACTCGATGGCATTGCAATAATAAGAAAAAAATCGCCGCTAGGTGTCGTAAGGATCGAGATATTCAAAAAAATCTCATTAGTGGTCCGATTTGGCTCATATTTGGAACACATAATACATACAAGGATAGAAAGCGACCTATGAAAAAAATCGCTCCTAGGTGGCGCAATGATCGAGATATCCAAAAAAATCGTACTTGTGGTCCGATTTGGTCCATATTTGGAACACATATTACATACATGAATAGAAAGTGAACTATGATGTTCGACTTGGCTCATATTTGGAACAAATATTACATATAGTTCGGTAGTTCGAGAGGGACAATTATGGGACGATTATGCATTGAGGACTTATATTGTAACAAATTGTCAGGAAAGAGTTCTTTTAATAATGAGGGACTAAATGAACTAAATAGAATGAGAAATATTAGGCAATTAAATATAGACGTAAAACTCGAAAATAAAATAAATAAATAAAATGTTTAAGTTGAAACGGTTATTGAAAATAATACTTACATGAAGTAATAATAATACTAAAAGCTAGAAAATAATTATGTGGGTTCTAGGTACTAGTCATCACACTCCTCATCAATCTAGGGCGTTGATCAGACCTTTAAATAAAAACGTTGGACGCGTCAAATTTCTATTGATAGTCATATACTAGACCAACTGAACCTTAATAAGGTTATGCTACGCCTCACATTTTAAGAAATTTCACGCGCCCAACGCTTTTATTTAATTTTCTGATCAACGCCCTAGATAGATGAGGAGTGTGGTGACTAGTACCTAAGACCTACCTAATTATTTTCTAGCTTTTAATATTATTATTACTTCATGTAAATATTGTTTTCAATAAAACTATTTAACTTAATATTTTTTTTATTTATTTTATTGTAATTCTCTTGTTGAATGTCAAAAACGCACTGCGGCAAAAGTAGAAATGTCAAGGCAGCTAGAAAAAGTACCAAGTATCTGATAAATTTCCAGCACCTATAGGGTTTCGGCATGATAAAACTGTTTATCTAGTTGAAGCGTTTTTATTCAAGCTCGCTTGCAAAAATAAGAAACTACTAATAAAGTTGGGAAAACACGTAAGTCAAATTTACAAATATACCTTTTCTTTGTCTCAATTGTGAAGGTTTTAGAACTATTTTAAGGAAATGCCAGTTTTACACAAACTTTCTTCCTCATTATTAAATTTGCTTCTGGCCACCTTACATTATATGTATATTTTTCTTTTTTTAGCTGCAGTGACAAAAGTAAGACTGCTTTGGACTTGTCTTTTTGCGTCAAACGAAATTGCAACCACTAAATTATTTTTAACGGATGGTTGGCAAACAAAAGTATCTACTTGTGGATTGAAAAATGGCAAAAGCGTCTACAGAAGTTTACAATTATTGAATATTAAACTTAAGTGAGGATTTCATTGATATTTAAGCAATATATGGTAAATATAATGTCTTTCCATATCGTCGCCTCATATTCAATCAGCAATTTTATCGAAAATGAGTTTTAAATGGCAAAATGATCACTGACTCACCTTTTATTTATGACATTAATTTCAGGCTTAAAACTTAGCCCGAAAGGTATTAATTCTCATTTTAAAAATTTCATTATCAGCAATGGAATTTTTTCAAATTCAAAACCGCCTATCAGCATACATTTTCCTATTCATACTCATTTCTGTGCTTATTCAATAGCAACAGGAGCAAGGGTCTTTGGGGTAGAGGGCGGGATGGATATAAGGTTTAATGTGGTCATATTAATCGTTTCCGAGATGGTCGGCCTAGTGCCTTGATGGTGCTTTGTTACCGGAACTTACCGGATCTAAATCCGCAAATGACCATGAACATCATTAACACTGCCCAACGCCTTCGGGTCTTTATCGTTAATACAACAACATAAACATTAAATTTTGAACACAGCTTCTGATTTCGAGTGGCAAAATGTTGCTAAGCATGCACCTATCAGTATAGGGTGACAAGAGGTTATAAAAATAGAGAGGCTGAGGAGCAAATCGAATTAATTTGTGCTGCACGCTTTTAATATCGGCAAGAATTAATGGAGTAAATGGGATTTCAAATGACATATCCCTACTTTAACTTAGATTGCATGAAAGACCTTTACAAAATTCTCTTAGCGCATGGGTCTTTAAAGTCCTGCGCGTTCCGCAGTAAGAAAGCTAAATTAACATAAGCACGAAAATGAATGAACAGTCCAAAATTACACCGAAATCACAAAATTTGTTAACGGAAGCAAAAGCTTTACTTGAGATAAAGTATTTTGCCCAAAAAGCACCCATAGATTTAGAAAACATCATATGGCAACATTTACTAGTATTTAGTCGCATATTATTATGGATAGCCCAGCCAACAAAAAAACTTAAATTATCTAATGCACATGTGATCCTTGTATACAGTTCTAAGTCGTCTACATAAAGTAAATATTTTAAATGCTTTAAATATAAAGCAATGTCGTTGATGAAGATTAAAAATAGATATACTTATGTATAGGTAATAGCCTTTAATCGAGTAATGCTGGAGCGTAATGGTTTCAAGGGGTCGATATAAAACTCCAAACATCAATAAGTCGGAAAAGATTTTAGTTGGGTTAGGTCGGTCTGTCTGTCCGTCCGCCGTTAACAAGGCAACACCATGCTCTTCGTATGGGACCCTAGCACTCTACCCACTATTATAAGGCGTCATATTCAAAACATTACTCAACATAAACACAATATACAAAAATCGAATTCTTTCTTTGCTCTGCAAAAACCTCTTGCAGCAATGTTTTTATAAAAATAATTTCCATCGAATAGCACAACGTTCTATCTGACTTATTGACTTAACTAAACTGAGGAGTTCCTAACAACCCAACCGGGCACTTCATATTAAAAAGAATTTACAATATATGTAGCTGTCAAACGGTTTTTTTTTTTGGTCTCCTGAAAAATTTAATTTTTGCTGATAGAGTGTATTGAATACAAGCCGACGTTATATTATATTCAGAAAATTGCCATTCATACTCAGATTGTTTGTAGTTGATATCCGGCGGCCGCCTACCACACCGAATATCCTGGGTTCACACCCCGAGCAAATCAACATTAAAAATTTAAAGGGATGTATTTTCAATTAGAAGAAAATTTTTCTAAGCGGGATCGCCCATCGGCAGTGTTTGGCAGGCACTCCGAGTGTATTTCTGTCATGAAACGCTTCTCAGTGAAAGCTCATCTGCTTTGCAGCTGCCGCAAAGCAAGTAGGTCCCGTCCCGCCAATTTGTAGGAAAAATTTAAAGGAGAACGACGCAAATTGGAATAGAAGCTCGGCCTAAAATCTCTTCGGAGGTTATTGCACCTTACATTTAATATTCAAGTTTTCTATTTAATATTCAGAAAATAACAATTCATATTCAGAAAACTTCACAAATTTTCGGGTTATGAAATTGAAACTCTAAATATAAACTGTAACTTTTTGAAAATGAAATGTAGCATTCTGGATATGAAAATTCTAAGTATAAACTGTAGTTTTCTGAACATGAATTGAAACTTTCTAAATATAAATTGAAAAAGGGGGGGAGGGGGGTAAATTAAAAGGATAAAGTGGTCAAACTCCCGTAAAATGTAAACTTTTGTTGCCTTGGAAGACTTTGGTCCTTATAGAACAAATAACATTGGAAATTCTACCTTTTCTATTTACACCACTTTACCCACTTTTCAAAGGAATTTAAAAGTTGCTACATGTTGACGCAACATGTTGCTAAAGATGTAAGTTTACGGTATTTTCAAATTTGTGGTGAACAAGCAATGGAAGGACTAAGAGTGAAATTCACACAGTGTTAGATGAAATATTAGGCGGAGTTGTCTCTGTTACAGATTTTTTACAAATATGTCAAGGACCCCATGAACCCATTCAATATTTTATCGCAAATAAAAAATAATTTAGACGTGCAGGGTTTATATTCATGATCCTTCTTAAGTCCTTTTTTTGTTTTGTTCGAAAATATCATGTTGCAAGAAAGTTTTCTGATTTTGTTGTATTTTGCTTTTATTATGACGCTATTTTACTCATTGCATATAATTCTTCTTCAGCTTAGCGAATGATGCTCTGGTTCTATTAATAGTCCTTCGCCCCATTCAATGGGCACAACCACTCACAAATTGTCATCAAAGTTCTCTGATGGGAGTCCAAGGAAACTGGCTGTTTCAAATAACGGCGGGCCATAGGGAGATAGGTGTTAGAGGCGTAATTGAAAAGATGGTTGGTGTCATCTGGGGACACTTCGCATGCACGACATACATTACGTATGTCGGGGTTGATTCTGGACAAGTAATAGTTTAGCCTGTTGCAGTATCCAGAGCGAAGTTGGGCCAGGATGACTCGTGTCTTCCTTGGTAGTGTGCTTTCTTCTTCTATATGGGCGGGATATAGCATATTAATAATTTCACCGCGCACGGCCTGACAAAGGCGTATACCGATTCTGTGTGGATTTGGCTTAGGGCCTGCTTATGCTTGTCTGGCTGTGTTGGCAGGTGCTGGATCTCGTCGTAGTGCTTATGGAAATGCTCCCTTAATCACCGTGGAGGAGGTGCCAGATCAAGCAGTTGTTTGCTAGGATGTCCTGGTTTATGACCATTTAGCAAAAACTGCTTGTTCAGCATTTCGTTGTCCTCTTTAATATTGAGCTCTTTGGCCTCAATATGTAGGTCGTGTTCAGGGGTCATAAGGAGACATCCGGTGCCAGTTCAGATTGCAGCATTTTGACAGGCCTGTAACCTTTTCAAATATATATTTTGAAGTGCAGGCATCCGAACTGGTGATGCGTAGCTCATGAGCGGCCGCCAATTGCGTTGTACGTAGTTAGTAACATTTCTTCATCTTTTCCACAGGTGCTGTCAGCAAGCGACTTGTGGATTTTGGTGCGCCTTTGTACTTTAGATACATTTAGATACTTAGTGAATAATATCGTGACCTAACGCATTCCGCTAATAGTTATTTGCGCATTTCCTTGACTTGAAAATTAAAATACTTTCTAACACCAACAAAAACAAAACATAAGAATTATTCCCAAAACAAATAATATTTGAACGCCTCATTTACGTGCTGTCCGCTGCTCTAAAAAAAATGTGAATAATTTAACAACCCGTTGAGTGAGCACTGTAATTAAATTCATAAATTATTTTTGCCGCGTTTCCACAAGTTTTTTAAGCCAAAATATTGTTTGGTACTCAACTCAACTTGGTAACATAATAATACGAAACACCGAGCTACAGACAACCAAAAGTAAGCAAATAGTCGTGCAACTTTCACCTCGTGCTCGTAGCGCCAAATGCGCTTTAAGGAAAGCTTTGGTTGCTGTAAAGTTGGCATTCACCACACTCCCCTCCCTCTATATTTTAATTCAGAATCATGTCCTTGCCACTTACACGTATTTTCGTTTCATTGTGCTTACAAGTAACTTGTAGTCAAACGTAAGAAAAACATTTAGAAGAAATTTTTAGTTTATGTTTTTTGTGAAGACGCAGACGATTTTGAATGCGCGCCAAGCAGACATGAAACGCAAATAATGCGCATACAAAAACTTTCTATTATCACAAGCAAGAAATTTGCGGACACTTAAGTCTCTGGATAAAGACTCAGTGTAACTCTAGGCAGCTGCACACATTCCATTTATATATTTGTCCATGCAACTAAAAAGCATTAGATACGCAAAATTTGTTGCTGATTCAGTGAGATACTTTGCCGACGTTCCACCACATCTTCAGCCACCTGCCAATTACCAACCGGCAAGCTAAATGAAACGACCCTCAGACATTCACAGTCGTTGGGCGCAAGTAGTTTATAATTGAATAATTTATATTATTTAGCATGTTTGTTCTAAACTAAAGAAAACACTATGCCCTGTCCAGTCAAATTTGATTGTTAGAATTATTATCTTCGTTACAGATTTACTTAACACTCAGCCGGCATTACCCAATGAACAAAAAGAATGCAGATTATACATCAAAGTTTTTTTTCTAGTATTACCGGAGGTTGTTTGACGATCAAACGGAAACCCCACGATTCGGTATCAGGACTTATGTTATAAAATACTCCGTCCTCTTGGCAAATACTAGAAGTTTTCTGCAACCAAGCTTAATTGCTGCCTCGAGATTTGGAACTTCTCAACTGCTTCTTCGCGCAGCCCGCTTATCCTAAAAAGCATGTAAAGCAAGGATATGCATTAGAGTGGGTCGATTTGTATGGACGAAAGTTAACCGATATCGCGCCATCGATTTTTCGATAGGATTTTGACTCAGGAAAAAAAGTTCCACTGCGCATACCCAAAAAACTAATTTTCGACCCTTCGAAATTTCATTTTTTTGACTTTTTTCAACTTTGATTTTTAAGGTTTTTTTCATGACCTACTAAATAAAGTTTCATATGTGTACCCTGTCCGACCCAAAAATGTCCGCTAAAATATTTTTTTTTTTTAACTGTTATCGCCACCGTACGTTTTTAGCGAACATTTTTGGGTCGGACAGGGTATACATGAAAATTTTACAATCAAATCAAAATTTTTAGTAGGTCATGAAAAAAACCTTAAAAATCAAAAATCGAAACAAAGTCAAAAAAATAAAATTTCGCAGGCTCGAAAATTATTTTTTTGGTAATGCCTAGTGGACCTTTTTTTCCTGAACCCAAATTCTATCGATAAATCGATGTCGCTATATCGGTTAATAAATCGACCCAGTCTAATATGCATTCCATAGCACAATTGTCCTCTCACTGCGTATACGAAAGAGCAATCACTTTTAATTTTTAGAGACCCATGATGTAAAGTCAGAAGGCAGTGTTCAGTTAGACTGCCCCTCAAAAGCCTTAAGTCTCTTCTCCTTTTAGGTATAGTAGCTTTTTTGTAAGTCTAATAGCAAAAAATTAGCACATGGCCTTAAACATTTGTCAGACGCACGCTTCTATCAATGCCTTTCTTGCTTGATGAATGCTAGGCAACTCCTTTCTCCTTTCGATTTCTCTCAAGCAATTTGGCGCGTCTACCGTCGATATGTCGAGTGATGTACCTTGCTTTGCTAGGTCATCCGCCTTTTCGTTACCGTGTACCACTTTATAGCCAAAAATCCAGTTTAGATGTATTGTCCAGTTCTTGAGCCAAGTCTATTCAATTCTTGTTTGTATTCCATGATCTGGCAGCCTACTTGTTTCTGTATCGACACAATAAACAGCAGATCCCATCAGACCCCTTTTGTTAATTTGGAACCAGCGGTATACACGCATATATGTAAGTAGTATGTTTGGCAATATCTGCACCTTGCGTCAGCTCTGCGACTCTATTTTGGCCGCAATATCTCTTTCGAAACTCAGGCACGGAACCATGATGTCTAATTCCATTCTAAGTATATTGTGTCAGTGTTTAGTGGAGCATTCATCAGTCGAGAAAACATCACCTGGTACAACAGATAACCGTATTTCGAGCTTCAAACCGCGCGATGTTGATCAACCTCGACCCATTTGGAGATGTGCCATCGTGATGCTGTATTTTTCAACTGTATAATGAATGATCATTCCTTGCTGACGTTATGTCTTTTTATCAACTTCGCTAAAAGAGGATAGTTGAAAAATACTCATTTAAGTAGACACAAGGCCTTAGTGTCGTTCCACTTTGCCCCAACCATCATGCTTCCTGAATGACGGTGTTGTCAGCTTTTACATTCACATCAACAAGTCGCTCATTTTTACCTTATCCCTCAAGAATCCGGAACTTCCAGGTACATGCCCTAAAGTCGTAGTTCTTATCAACAAAAAGAGATATCACAGACTCTTTTTACCCAGTTTTTTCACTGGTTGGGGTTTCTAAGAGGCGTTTCCCAAATACAACCTTCGCATAGGTTTGGATTTCGGTCACCCCTTAAGACAGACATGCTTTTGCGCTTATATTCTAAAAGCCCCATCCGCTGTTGTTAGCAAGATATTTATTTAGTTCTACAAAAAAGACCTCAACCAAAACTTCAAAGTTGTGTCTGCAAGGTATGGGACACCTCAAAGGCCAGACTCAAATTCAATATAAAAAAAAGCTTCAGGTGAAAGGATTTTTCTATCCTGTACGTGGTAATATCTGTCCAGTCTATCTGTACAAGAGCAGTCTTCGAGTTAATCTCATTCCATGCAATCGAAAAACTAAATCTGGTACTCCCAGACCACTCTTTATTGAATCAGAGGTGAGCTTAGTGATGTAGTAACATGGTATATCATCCTAGTACTATTTTCACACACACGGCTTATTGAATAATAAAGGCAGTTTTCTACATCAAGACGCTTATTGAGCTCAATTTTCCATACAAGATTCGAATCTATAATTATTTCATTAGTGACTAATCGAATGCCTATTGAAATCAAAAGCCCAATGCAACTCTGTTGGTAGCGTTCAGTTTCTTAGTTTTTGGTGAGTTCAGTGCTTAAAAATGTCATTTGTCAAAGTAAATGTCATTGTCTGTCATATAGTATTGTCATTTTATTCGCTTGACATTTAATCCTTCATACTAATTGAGCAGCTACTTATGTGTGAAAGCAAAAAATTTACGATTTCATTAGAAGGTGAAATGAGATCATTAAGTTTCTGTGTGAAAACAGATAAGCTCGGTGGTTAGGATAGGTTTAACCGACCGGCCAATAAAGACTTCACATAGACTGAATATGCTCATAGGGTTACCAGAATTTGTTTGAGGACCAAACGGAAGAGCCACAATTAGGTGCAGGACATACGTTGTAGAATAACTCCGTCCTTTTGGCAACTACTAGCAGTTTTCTAGGACCCATATTAGTTGCTGCCTCGAGATCTCGCAACTCTGCTGGAGCCTTGACCTGACGAGCGCAGGACACGAACACAGAACGTGCTCAACCGATTATTCCTGCAGCTCACACTTCTTGTACTTGCTGTTACTGGCGAGGCCTAACATATGAGCATATGACCCCAGAAGGCAGTGTCTAATCAGTATGCCCATCGTGAGCCTTAAGTCTTCTCTGTTCAGAGATGTGAGCCACTTTGTGAGTCTAATATCGTATGCCTTTCCTACTTGATGGATCATATGCAACTCCTCCGGTGGACTCCGTTTAGAAATCGCTACGTGATGAGACAGCTTAAAAGTGCAGTTTGCGTCAAGCTCCTGACTGTCACAAATATCCCCTTTCCTCAGTCATCTTTCAAGGGAATTCCTGTGATGAAGCTTCCACAGCCTATTTCACGAAGCCTTATTAACGACCCGACCGCAACCGCCTTTCCGCCGACTGCTGTCGGGGATATATGCTCATCATAAAATTTAATGACAATGATTAGAACTGCACCGTTAATGCAATGCGTTTAACTCAAGCAGCACCCCATAGATCAACATCAGCTTGACTTGACGGACGACCTCCTGCAGCAGTGCAAGGCAACAAAGTCCTTTCCAGCTCTATCCTCCACACTGGGCATCAAAAACCTTTTTTTCTTCTTCAAAATAATCACTGGCTCAAAGCTCCGTTTACTACAACAAATCCCATATGGCATGCCGTTACACAAATTGGGACCCCACCTCACTCCGCCGCAGCATTTTTGGCCCACGCAAGTTTCTTAAAGTTATTCAGAGCCCCTTCGACTCCTTTACCAGCCACGGCTCTTTCGATGGCTGTTATTATTGTATTGTTAAATGCCTCTTCAATATCTAGAAAGGCCTTCGGAGTAGAATCCTTCAGGATTTGAAATATAATTTTGTCGACGTATGTTGGGTAGCTGCACAAACAAATAAAACCTACAACTTCAAAAATGCTACGCGAGGTCTGCGCAATTACGACGGACAATGATGTTCAGCACCAACATCCAATACCAATGTCATGTTGACAGACCGTCTTACGCAAACACAGAAAAGCATACTCTTCTCAATACAAATTAAACACAATTTTGTACTATCCCGCGCTCGATTCCCTTAGACATACATCACTCTTTCTTCGCAATCATCGTAGCCGCCCCCCGACCTGTGTAAATTGTCTGAAATTCTTCTATTAAGTTATTCATTTATTTTCATATTTGAGCAGCTGAAAGTTTATTGTCGAATGTGCATTCATCAAATTCATCATTACTTTGTTATTATTAAGCATCTATCAGTGAATTTTGCTACAGGGACAGTGCATCGCGTCAGAGAAGAACGTCTCAACTAAGTTGCGGTAAGTGATTTTCGTAACAGCATTACGCAACCAATGTCAAAAACATAAAATATGCAATCATCAAGAGTTCAGTGGGTTGAGCGAGGAGATGTTGGAAAAGGAAGTTTTTGATGCAGAAAATTTTCTGGACATATTGTTTGAATAGCAATTGGCTGTCTGAATGATAGATGAATTTCCGAATGGTATCTAAGAGGATATTAAAGAATAGATATTTTGTTGAAAGAAAATTAATATTAAACTCCGTTGAATTATGACTTGCCATTGCGTTTAAACAAGTTTTGGAGAAATTTTAACTTCGACTTATCAATCATACATTTTCATTAAATGGTTAAAGCCTATTTGTATACTAAAGCTAAATTAGCGTCAAACAAATTGTTGTGAGTGAGAATGCAGTCATCTACCGACGAATGAAAGCCACTCCCTGTAGGTGTCTTTAAATTTAAATTTAAATAGAAGTAATATTCGTACTCATACTCTTACACTTACTCTTAATTTAAACCTTACTACTCTTACTCGTACTCTTACTCTTACTCGTACTTTTAATCTTACTCTTACTCTTACTCTTACTCTTACTCTTACTCCTATTCTTACTCTTACTATTACCCTTGCTCGTACTCTTACTCTTACTCTTACTCTTACTATTTATCGTGCTCTTACTCTTACTCTAACTCCTAGTCTAAATCGTACTATTGCTCTTGATCTCTCTCTTACTCTTACTCCTACTGCTGCTTTTTTCTTACTCTTATACTTTAATTTCTATACTTACTCTTTCTCAGTATCTTACTCTTACTCTTAATCTCATTATTTTTTTACTTTTGCTCAGTCTCTAACTCTTATTCTGTTTCGTACTTTTACTTTTTCTCTTTCTCTTACACTCAATTTTACTCCTACTCTAACTCTTACTCTTATACTCTTGCCTCTCGGCAAGAGTGAGGTCTTACTGCTAATTTCACTCTCATACTTTTACTCATACTGCTGCTCTTACTCCTATTCCTAATATAACTCATAATTTTAGTCTTCCCTGGATCTGCGTATTGGTTTCCGCTCCACTTCTTCTTCCGATCTTTTATCTCTCATCTTTTTATACCTAATCCCTTCATTCCATTTCATCCTTCCTTACGCCCCGTCATCTTCTTTTTCCTTCCCTCAATCTATCAACCTTTCACGCTTCATTCCTCTTATTTGCCCTCTATCCTCTCTCCCCCTCAACCCTCCCTGAACCCAGACGCAAAACTATCCCTCTCATTCTCTATTTTTCTTGTCTGTAACTCATCTACATCTCTCCGCCAACCCCTTCCTTTACCGCCTCTTCTTTAAACTAAGTGATGTGTTATATAAGTTAAATAAAGTAACGAAAACTTTCAGAAAACATTTAGCTTTGAGTATACTTCTAAATGACAAATTGTATACACTTCCGCCATCCGCTAAAAGTTCGTGACATTTTCAACGGCGCTAAGTTCATTGCACAAAGTGATTGTGTTTAAGCAGACACACTTACACACACATATTGAGGCACATTGACACTTGCATTCATGTAAGTTTTATATAATAACCCAGCAAGCATGTAGGTTGATGACTGAGCGCAGTTTATGACTAGGTCAAGGTAAGAGGCGAATCGGGTAGAAACCACAAAAACGGTGGACGGTGGCAAAGCTGCCGGTAAAATCGGTGAATGTGTTGCGTCAAAATGGGATGGCTTACGCGATGGGTTAACGGTAACTCGGTTAACGGATTCCCAAAATTAAAGATGAGATAGGTGAATCGATTTAACATTGAGTGGAGTTGTTTTCGAATCATTTTGGGTATATCTCAGGATAATTTCGTAATTGTTTTCGGGAGCATATATTTTCATATATTTTCGGATCATTTCAGGATTATCCTTGGATCATTTCGTGCTAATTGCGGACTATTTTCGAATATTTTAGGAACTTTTTCGGGACCTGTTCGGTACTTTTTTCATGTAATTTCACGATTTTTGCCGAGATCATTTTGTTTCTATTTCAGGATGATATTTGCACTTTTTCGGATAGGTTTGAAAATGTTTCTGCATCATTTCGGGACTAACCGAGATAGCCCCGAAATCTGCGAATTATTGCGGGATTAATTCCGGAATCATTTCTGTGCTGTTTCGGGATCATTTCCGGATAAATTTGGGACTATCATTGGATCATTTCTGGATTGTTTTCGTTACTATTGTGTTGAGATCTTTTCGGTCTAGTTTGTGACAACTTCTAGAAAATTTAGAGACTATCTCATCATTTTCAGGATAATTTCATAACTGTTTTAGATCGTTTCACTACTAACTTCCAATTATTGCTATTTTGTTTTCTAGATACATTTGAGGCTATTTCAGGACTGCTTTTTAACCTGATCGGGACTCTATCGGAATAGTTCTTGTTCTTTTTTGGGTTAGTTTTTGAATTGTTCCTTGATCGTTGCAGTACTAATTTAAAACTTTTTGGGATTATTTCGGGAATATCTCTTAATTATTTCAGGGCTGTTTTCGCAATCATTTCTGGGCTATGCTCGGATCACTTCGTATTTGTTCCGGGATAGTTTCGGGACTATTTAAGGATAAATTCGGTACTATTCGAAAATAGTGTTGGGATCAGTTCGGGTATAACTCGTTATCATATCTAGAAAATTTCGAGACGTTCAATCATTTTCAGGATAATTTTAGGACTGTTTCCGGATTATTTCGTCACAGCCTTTCGATTATTGCGAATTTGTTTTCCGGATCATTTCAGCACTGTTTTGAAGCTATTTCACGATTATTTAAGATATATTTCGGTATCATTTTAAAAATTATTTCGGTGTTATTTCAAGACTACTTAAAGGAGGCGCTGGTTAGTATAAAAGAGTCAGGAGCATATGTGGCTATAGCGCTTGTTGGAAAGTAAATAGATATTTGTAAATAAAGATATATTTGTACATATTCGTAAGTAAACAAACAAGAAATAAAAATACTTTTCCCGCCATTCATCTTCTTTATTGTGTCAATAGGAAAAAATGTGCACAAACAAATTGTGTATGAATGAACGAACGCTGGCATTCATTCAAACGTGCATTTGGTCACACGCACAAGCACACACAATACACCGGCCAGGCAACAACCAACAACCCACAACCACCGATTCGATGCACAACAGAAGCTGTAGAAAAGTCATCGTATCTTGGTTTTGCATCTTTGATTGCTTTTCATTATGCGCAGCAAAATAGCAAAAATATGTGTAAACAGAAAAAATGCAATTCGCAATGGCGCATTCAGTAACCAAATAACGCCGGCGACAAACAAATGAAAACATAACATTCAAACAAACCTACATATTGCAAGTGCATATGAACACAAGAAAAATCGAAAGAGTTGAATGTAACGAAAAAAATAAAAATAATAACAACACAAAAACAAGTAAGGAAGGCTAAGTTCGGGTGTAGCCGAACATTACATACTCAGTTGAGAACTGTGGAGACAAAGTAAGGGAAATCACCATGTTGTAAAAAGAACCTAGGGTAACCCTGTAATGTGTTTGTATGACATGTGTATCAAATGGAAGGTATTAAAGAGTATCTTAAGAGGAAGTGGGCCATAGATCTATAGATGGACGCCATTTAGGGATATCGCCATAAAGGTGGACCAGGCCTGACTCGAGAATTTGTTTGTACGATATGGATATCAAATGAAATGTGTTAATGATAATTTTAAAAGGGAGTGGGCCTAAGTTCTATAGGTGGACGCATTTCGGAATATCGTTATAAAAGTGGACCTGGGTTGACTCTAGAATGCGTTTGTACAATATGGGTGTCAAACGAAAAGTGTAATAAGTGTTTTAAAAGGGAGTGGGCCTTTGTTCTATGGGTGGACGCCTTTTCGCGATATCGCCATAAACGTGGACCAGGGGTGACTCTAGAATGCGTTTGTACAATATGGGTATCAAATGAAAGGTGCTAATGAGTATTTTAAAAGGGTGTGGGTCTTAGTTCTATAGGTGGACGCATTTCGGAATATCGTTATAAAAGTGGACCTGGGTTGACTCTAGAATGTTTTTGTACGATATGGGTATCAAATGAAAGGTGTTAATGAGTATTTTAAACAGGCGTGGGCCTTAGTTCTATAGGTGGACGCCTTTTCGAGATATCGACATGAAGGTGGACCAGGGGTGACTATAGAATTTGTTTGTACTATATGGGTATCAAATGAAAGGTGTTAATGAGTATTTTAAAAGGTAGTGGGCCTAAGTTCTATAGGTGGACGCATTTCGGAATATCGTTATAAAAGTGGACCTGGGTTGACTCTAGAATGTTTTTGTACGATATGGGTATCAAATGAAAGGTGTTAATGAGTATTTTAAACAGGCGTGGGCCTTAGTTCTATATGTGGATGCCTTTTCGAGATATCGCCATAAACATGGACCAGGGGTGACTCTAGAATGTGTTTGTACGATATGAATATCAAATTAAAGGTATTAATGAGGGTTTTAAAATGGAGTGGCCCTTAGTTGTATATGTGAAGGCGTTTTCGAGATATCTACCAAAATGTGGACCAGGGTGATCCAGAACATCATCTGTCGGGTACCGCTAATTTATTTATATATGTAATACCACGTACACTATTCCTTCCAAGATTCCAAGGGCTTTTGATTTGGCCCTGCAAAACTTTTTCATTTTCTTCTACTTAATATGGTAGGTGTCACACCCATTTTACCAAGTTTTTTCCTAAAGTTATATTTTGCGTCAATATACCAATACAAGTACCATGTTTCATTCCTTTTTTCGTATTTGGTATATAATTATGGCATTTTTTTCATTTTTCGTAATTTTCGATATAGAAAAAGTGGGCGTGGTCATAGTCGGATTTCGGCCATTTTTTACACCAATACAAAGTGAGTTCAGTTAAGTTCGTGAACTGAGTTTAGTAAAGATATATCGATTTTTGCTCAAGTTATCGTGTTAACGGCCGAGCGGAAGGACAGACGATCGACTGTGTATAAAAACTGGGCGTGGCTTCAACCGAGTTCGCCCTTTTTCAGAGAAAACAGTTAACGTCCTAGAATCTAAGCTTCTACCAAATTTCACAAGGATTGGTAAATTTTTGTTCGGCCTATGGCATTAAAAGTATCCTAGACAAATTAAATGAAAAAGGGCGGAGCACGCCCATTTTGAAATTTTCTTTTATTTTTGTATTTTGTTGCACCATATCATTACTGGAGTTGAATGTTGACATAATTTACTTATATACTGTAAAGATATTAAATTTTTTGTTAAAATTTCACTTTAAAAAAAATTTTTTTTTAAAAGTGGGCGTGGTCCTTCTCCGATTTTGCTAATTTTTATTAAGCGTAAATACAATAATAGAAGTAACGTTCCTGCCAAATTTCATCATGATATCTTCAACGACTGCCAAATTACAGCTTGCAAAACTCCTAAATTACCTTCATTTAAAAGTGGGCGGTGCCACGCCCATTGTCCAAAATTTTACTAGTTTTGTATTCTGTGTCATAAGCTCAACTCGCCTACCAAGTTTCATCGCTTAATGCATATTTGGTAATGAATTATCGCAATTTTTCGATTTTTCGAAATTTTCGATATCGAAAAAGTGGGCGTGGTTATTGTCCGATATCGTTCATTTTTAATAGCGATCTGAGATGAGTGCCCAGGAACCTACGTACCAAATTTCATCAAGATACCTCAAAATTTACTCAAGTTATCGTGTTAACGGACGGACGGACGGACATGGCTCAATCGAATTTTTTTTCGATACTGATGATTTTGATATATGGAAGTCTATATCTATCTCGATTCCTTTATACCTGTACAACCAACCGTTATGCAATCAAAGTTAATATACTCTGTGAGCTCTGCTCAACTGAGTATAATAAGTGGCAACACCAGCACAATTGAGATATCTACAACTAAAAAAAAATTAAAATTTGACATACAGCCTTACAAATCTACTGTCAATAGAATGGAACACACTGGTGGGGCACGGGCCCATGCAAGTTTTAATATGCGAATTGGGTATTGACATTGATCTTAGCCGTGAAGTGGAAGTAATATCAAGGATGCCGACACTTCCGCTTGTGAAGTTATTTAAACGCAGAAATATTGAAGATACCACCTCATTGACACGATTGTGTTATAAGTATGTACATATGTATATATTCATATTTGGCACACCTATTACATGAATGTATATAATATGGCGGCCGCCGTGGTGCGATGATGAATTTTGGAAACAAGTTTTTTCAATTAAAAGAACACTTTTCTAAGCGGGGTCGCCCTTCGACAGTGTTTGACAAGCACTTCGAGTGTATTTCTGCCATGAAAAGCTTCTCAGTGAAAACTCATCTGCTTTGCAGATGCCGGTCGGAGTCAGCACAAAACAAGTAGGTCCTGTCCCGCCAATTTGTAGCAAAAATTAAAAGGAGCAGGACGCAATTTAAAAGAGAAGCTCGGCCAAAAATCTCTTCGGAGGTTATCGCGCCATAAATCATTTTTTTTTATTTATATAATATTACCAAATATATACTGACTAGCCGTTATCCGCTCTGTTCGTCCGAAGGAACTAATTCATAGCGAAATAATTCCGAGACTATCCTCAAAACAATGCTATAATTATCCCGAAGTAGACTCGGAAAGATTCTGAAAATAATTCCAAAATTATTCCTACACAATCCACGAAACTATAAAGATCTCTAAGCAGTACTCTTAACCCTCCCGAGAAAGTTCCAAAATAATATTAAAATTATCCCGAGATAATCCGAAAACCACTCGCTAAGTGTTCCGCAAATAGTCCCGAAACAATATCTATATAGTTCCGACGTTGTCTATGGTTGTTTCCGAAATAATCCCGAAATGCTAGCACAAACAATGCCAATACAGTCCGGAGGTTGTTTATCTTGTAGACTCAAAAAAGTTCTTGAAAGATCCTTAAAGTAATACCGTTATGATATTGAAAGGAATGGTGTAGATACTCTGAGAGATTTCTAATATGATACCCAAAAATAAAACAAAGGAAACGAAACCAGTGAGTATACTAGCTTTGTCGAATCAGAAAACATGTACCAGATTCTTTTTGGTCAGCAATTTATATTGCATGACATGGGGCCGACAGAGTCAAGCGACGAATAGTATATGGGATCTATACAGCACGTAACAACTTTTAATTTGGTGAGGAAAAAAGCTGCCGATGACTCACTGAACACTGCTTAATAGCGGCACAGGAGGGCAAGCGGGTCTTCACGGCATAGTAAATGTTAGGGACAGTATAAGCCCGACTTTTTTTTTTTTTTTTTTTTTTTTTTTTTTAGAATGGACAATACTAATACGAATCCGCCACGGATGGGGTGCGGAAGAAGAGCGCTTTTGATGGAAATCCGTCAAATCAATCTTCAGCACTCTAAGGCGGCTTCCGCAAATTTGGTGCTCTGCCTTGAAAAAGGCGGAGTGGATATAGTCCTTGTCCAGGAGCCGTGGCTGAGTAGTAACGGCAGTAAGATTTCTGGATTAAGGACTGGAAAATTCAACACCTTGGTGCATGCGGAGGCAAGTAGGCCTAGATCCTGTGTGCTTGTTAAAAAAGAGATTAAAGCTTTTATTCTCTCTAATTTCAGCAATGCTGACGTAACCACGGTCTGCCTCGAGCGAGGAAGTAATGAAATGTGGGTGGTCTCAGCGTACATGCCCCACGGGGACGTAGTGGGACCACCACCTGCGATACTGGGTGAAATCACCGCTGAAGCAAGGCGGAGAGGTGTTGGCGTGATCATTGGTGCCGATGCAAATGCCCATCATAGCATTTGGGGAAGCTCGGATACCAACACTAGAGGTGAGTCTTTATTTACTTTTATTGTAGATGAGGGACTTTGTATATGTAATAGGGGGAATGACCCGACTTTTATTACTGCGTTAAGGGAGGAGGTCCTGGACCTCACCCTGGTTAGTAGAGAACTGGAAGGTCGGATATCTGGATGGAGGGTTCTCAACGAGCACTCCTTCTCTGATCACCGATATATTCAGTTCTCAGTGAACGAAGAACGTCCCGGTAAAATATCTTTTAGGAACCCTAAAAGTACTAACTGGGACTTGTATTGTAGGAAGCTGGGAGAGCTACTGCCTGCGGTGCCTATCATTAGTTCGGGCCTGTCCGAATCTGAGATAGACGTTCTGGTGGAAAACTTCACCTCGGCAAGCAATAGCGCCTTTCAGCTGTCCTGCCCATTGAAAACTTACAGGGGGAAGGGCAAGCCGCCCTGGTGGTCGGATTCTCTTGACGACCTAAGAGCGTCCAGTCGGCGGCTCTTCAGCAGAGCCAGGAGGAGTAAATTACCCTCGGACTGGGAGCTCTATAAGGTGAGTCTGGGGATTTATAAATGTGAAATAAGGATAGCCAAGCGAGATGCATGGTGAAGCTTCTGCGAAAACGTAGAAGGCTGCAATGAATCCGCGAGATTTAGAAAAATACTCTCTAGGAACCCCGCTCCTCTGGGGTATCTGAGAGATGATGGTGGGGACTGGTCGATGAGTAGCGAGGAGTCCCTAAGGCTTTTACTGGACAATCATTTTCCCGATGTCCTAGTTGCGCAGGGATCTTCGCCTGCATGGTCGGCGGTCGTTGGGCCCTATAAGTCTCCGGGCCCGGATGGAATCATTCCTGCGCAGCTTCAAAGGTCTTTGGGGATTTCCTGCCGCTGGTTGGCCATCATATATACTAACTGCCTCAGGCTTAACTATATCCCGAAGTCTTGGCACACGGTTAGGGTTATTTTCATTCCGAAGGCCGGCAGAAGCTCTCATGTATCACCTAAGGATTTCAGGCCAATCAGTCTCTCGTCGTTTCTTCTTAAGACGTTTGAGCGGTTGATTGACCTGTACCTACGGGAAAGGATACCTCGGGGGTTACTGTCGGCTTCACAACATGCGTACTGCAAGGGCAGATCGACGGAAACGGCTCTCCATTCGATTGTAAAGCAAATAGAGGGGTCCCTAGAACACAAAGAGTATGCTCTGGGTGCCTTTCTAGACATCGAGGGAGCTTTTAACAATGTCTTACCGGGGTCAATCGAAAGAGCTCTGGTGGGTTTAGGAGTCGAGGCGGCTCTGGTTGAATTTATTAGCAAACTTCTATGCGGCAGAATTGTCGCAGCGGAGTGGGGAGGGGCCATAATTAAGAGGAAGGTGTGCAGGGGCACGCCACAGGGGGGTGTCCTATCTCCTCTCCTCTGGGTTGTGGTAGTCAACGAGCTTCTTGTGGAGCTGGAAGCCAATGGTTGTCGGGTGGTTGCCTATGCAGATGACCTCGCTATTTTAGTCAGAGGCAAATTTCTGGGCGCCCTGCGCGATGTTCTTCAGGGCTACCTGGATACTGTGGCTAGGTGGGCTGAATCATGTGGATTGGCGGTCAACCCGGGAAAAACGGAATTGGTCCTTTTCACAAGAAGATATAAGGTGCCCGATTTCAGAACTCCCTCGATTGCAGGGGTACCGTTGGTACTTTCTGATAGGGTTAAATATTTGGGGATTGTTTTGGACAAGAAACTGTCCTGGAGACCCAATGCGGAAGATCGGGCCAGGAAGGCCGCCATTGCCTTGTACTGCTGCAGAGGAGCTATCGGAAAGAGATGGGGACTCTCGCCAAGAATAGTACACTGGCTTTATGAGATGGTGGTCAAACCGATTCTGCTATATGGGGTGCTGGTCTGGTGGAAAGCACTGGACACGGCGAGCACCTCCAAAATGTTAGTGTCAGTGCAACGGACGGCGCTGATCGGTATCAGTGGCGCTCTCAGAACAACGCCTACCTTGGCACTGAACGTCATGCTGAACATATACCCAGTAGATATTGCGGGAAAGGCGGCCGCGGCAAGGTCGTTGGTCAGGCTTCGTGATATGGGATATAGACTTTCTGACCGCGGACACTCTAGCCTTCTTACCAGTTTCGACTTCATCCCGGACAGAACGGACTACTGTATGCCGATAACAGATCCCTATACAACCTTCACCCCAGTTATTCCAGAGAGAGAGGATTGGGGAAGAGGAATTATCTGGGGCATGGGACCGGTTAACTTGTTCACGGATGGGTCAAAGCTGGATGGAAAGGTTGGTGGGGGGGTCTTTTGTCAAGAGCTAAATTTAAGCCGCAAGTTTAAGTTGGCTGATCACTGCAGTGTATTCCAAGCGGAAATTGCTGCGATTAAGGATGCGGTGGATGGAATGCTATCCAGTGCTACCACGGTTATGGAATTTAACATCTACTCTGATAGCCAATCGGCTATCAAGGCCTTGAGCTCAACTACAGTGCGATCGAGGGTGGTCTGGGAGTGCCTGACCTCGCTTGCGATTGCATCGAATTATTTTACAATTAAGATTATCTGGGTCCCGGGCCATAGTGATATCCCGGGTAACTGTCAAGCGGATTTCTTAGCCCGCATCGGTACAACTGAACCGGATGAAGATGGCTGTAGGGACTTCGGGATCCCGCTGGCCACCTGTGGATTGCTCCTCCATAGCTGGGCCTCGAATCAGCTCAGCAAACGTTGGGCGGATACCACGTCTTGCAGGGTAGCAAGATCTTTCTGGCCGAAAATGGATGGCAGGAGGTCTGCTGAAATAATTGGGTTCACTAAGGCTCACCTATCAATGGTCATTGGGGTTTTGACAGGGCACTGTCCCATGGGTATCCATGCGGTACGTCTCAATATACTGGAAACTCCATCCTGCTGCAGCTGTATGGAGGATGATGAGGTGGAATCACCAAATCACTTTATGCTTGATTGTCCAGCTTTTGCCAGAATTAGGCGAAAGTACTTCGGTCGCGACTCACTTGGATCTCCCGAGGATATATCCAAAGTTGAGATCGGTATCATTCGGAGCTTTATCGTTGCTACCCAACGATTCTCTAAGTAGCTGGATCTAGGTCACCGTTATTTTTGGTGTATGTGGTATCACAACGGACCTTCGTGTTGTCCAAGTGAGCTATCCTTATCAGGGAAGCTACCACCTAACCTATCCTATCCTATAAGCCCGACTTGTGCCTTAGCGCAGCTTAATCCCGGAAGAACCAGTATACTCAATTGCCAACTCTGGGGCGCAGTTTCTAGATTTCGAGGTAGCGATTAAACTAGATGCTAGAAAACGAGTAGTACATGTTGATATTATAAAATCTTATACTCTTACATATCTAGGCAAGCAACTTCACTATGGTCCAATCCTCTTGGAACTGTCAACTAATGAAGACTTCTCTTAGGAGATGTTGATCGCAATTCTTTTCATGGAAGTGCTGAAGAAGTAGCTCCAGCTACTCTTACTACAACTACTGCACATTCCGAAGTAACTAAGGATAGTGATATTCAGCTCGGTGCCTATGACGTTATCGTTTTCAAAAATCGTTCGCCTAGATTTGATTTGATTATTATTTTTTTATTGGATTGAGCTCTTGTAGATATTCCATAGCTATATATTCAACTAACAGGCCAGGAAACACCCTGGTGCACACTTTTTCATCCCTTTCTGTTGTTGTTGTAGAGATAAGAACACTCACCGAAGGTTTTGAGGAGTATTGTCGATGTTGATGATCATTTTCCGGTTGCAGATCAGGTACGCTCCGGTAACAAGCAAAATTAAGGTGCTAGCCCGACCATCTCGGGATATATTTAGTACGACCACATGAAATCTTCTAGGCCATAACGCCCTCCCACCCCCTAGATCAATGAGGAACCTGCGTTTGCAGGATTCACCATGGATAGGTGAGGTTGGCAATTGGGTTGGAGAAGCTATAAATTGCGCTGGCAATCCCTCAACTGAATTTGTTATTTTAGTCGCTTCTTACGACAGCGGATATATTATAAGCCCCCTAACCCGCCTGGGGACTCATCTCTCTCTTTTATTCTATGCCATTCGACCTTCTTTATCCCCTAAAACATGTAAAAAGTTTACGTTTTACCAAGTATGTAACAATAAATATACATATATATATTGGCCTGCATCCCCCCATCGGCATGTAATCGAATTTATTAACACATAGCAATTACATTTCGAGCCGCATCGTTAGCGCCTTAAGCAAGCAAAGTTTTTGTTTAAATAATCCCAAGTGAAAAGTATTTATGAAACTAACTTTAACTTGAAGCTTTCAACGATCTGCATATTATCATGCGCTAAGCAGCTATTTTAACACATCCCCACAAGCAGTAGCCTTACACGCTAGTGATATAAGGTTAAGAGAGTATTTGAAAAAAAAACCGGGTATGTTCAGTGCAGATCTCCAAGTTGATCTAAGTATCTTAAAATGGATGTTGTTAAAGCAGAACTTTTCATTAAAAATTACTTATATTTAAACTTTGAAAAACACCCTATCCGGTAATCCACCCATGTTTCTCTTTTTCGGTAATACTCTTTTTAGGGACACCAGGAAGTGTTATACCAAATTAAAGCAGGCTATTTCCAGGGATGCAAAGAGAGCATTATAAGAGGAGAGAAATAAATTTTGTTTGAATACGCAACAAGTCTTTACCCCTTGTTTTGGTTCCCATTCTCTCAAAATTTAGTTTCCTCTTCTTATACGGCTATTTTAGTATCCTAAAGAATCCGGTTCATAAGGTACATTTCGGTGTATCACTAACACACACACAAACATGTGGTGAAAATGTGTAATACTTAGTTTACTTACATTCCTATTATTCTAACCGTTTGCTACTGTAAACAGGGTATTTTAAAACTATGGTACGCTAAAAATATTTCTATAAAGCTCAATAAGTTCTCACTTATATAACGCAATGTTGACACATTTTCTTATGGTGACATTGGATTCCACTGCTTATCATAAGCTTACGAAAAAACTGACATCGTTCTTGGATGTTACCTTCGCATAATGGAAAACGTTCCGTCCGATATTTTTACATCCTGTTCTCCAAAATGCTGACCAGTTCAGATAATTCGGCTGGAATTAGCCACAAAAATTAATGTGTCAGCGAGGTTAAGCAATTCCCGTTAGCTATCGACATCACGGCGGCAAAGCTTAGAGCTCTAGGCTACCCGAGTAATTATATTTTATTGCATAACAGTTGATGCTCATCAATTACAGGACAAACAGACTACCTGCTTCCCTCTCTGCGCTTCGACGGAAATCTTAAAGCCACAATGGAGGTGGATGGTTGGCGCAAGGGTGCTCAAATGGCAGACGAGGGGATACATGTGTACACAGATTGTTCCAAAGTAGTGGAAGGAGCAGGGTCTGCGGTATACTGTGCTGATCCGGAAATAAAAAGATCTTACAAGCTGCCACGCCACTGTAGGGTTGTCCAAGTAGAAGTATTAGCCGTTACCAAAGCAGTAGAAACACTGGAAGAGAACAGCTTAAACTACAGTCGTGTTAACTTTTATATTAACAGCCAAGCAGCAATTAAAGCAATAATTGCGTATACCACGGCATCTGAAAGTGTATTAGAGTGTAATTAGTCTCTGGAAAAAATAGGGAAAGGGAGAAACATGCATCTATATTGAGTCCCAGGGTATATGGGAATAGATGGGAATGAAAAAGCAGATGAACTAGCTAAAAAGGGCGCATCCCTTGAAGCTTGCTCCGTAGACGTCGCAATTAGATTGGGTGAGATTAAGAGAAGACGAGAGGTGCATATGATCCACCCAGGGGGAAAGGCGTGGGTTCAAGCGCGGGGCTTTAAAGTGTTGAAAATTATGTGTAGGTCTCACAACCTTAAACCTACACAGTTGCTTTTATCATTAAAAAGAGGGGACTGTATAGTCATGGCTGGTATTCTGACTGGATACTGCCTTCTGAAGTCACGTGCATTTAAATAAGGCTTGGTCAGTGATAGCAGATGTAAGAAGTGCGGGTTGGATGAGGAAACGATCGAGCACATTTTATGCTCGTGCCCTGCGCTCCCAGGCTAAGACTCCAGCTATTAAAAGTAATACATCTATCAGATGTAGAATCAGCAAGTGGCTGAAGCCTTAGAAATATTCTAATATTTGCCAAGAGGGCGGAGTTTTTTTAGAATATAGGTCCTGGTTTCTGATAGGGTGTTTCAGTTTGGTCGTTAAAATAAACTAAGGATACTCCCCGAAAGTTTTGGAGCGTTTTATCGATGAGGATGGTCCTACGCCAGATATTTATCCTGCACGTTCCAGTACATAAACCATTATGGTTCTACCCCGACTATCTTGGAAATGGTTTAATATGACCACGCTTTACCTCTTAAATCATACAATCCCCATTTTTCCTGGGGAACTTGGGGTCGTCAGACCCTTGCCTGCTAATAAACAACTTTCGCCTCTGGTAGGTGAGGTTAACAATTGGGTTGGAGAATACACGCTGCAAAAACAGTCGCCCAGCCCAAATTCTTAGCTTTTGAGGTATATATTGATAACCGTATTAAGGGCCATTTAGGTAGGCCTCTGTATTAATCCCACTTCCCAGGTAAATATCAATTGGGCTTCCAGAGCTTTTAAAAGACGTAGATGGGAAAAAACTAGATGGAGCATAATCCCCAAATATCTCTGAAAATGAGGAAGAGTTAATGTAACAGGCTCATCCTAAGGTTGTTAGATAGCGTTCTATTTAGATCGGCAGTTAGCGCCAGTGAAGCAGGTTTCTACGAACGTACGAGAAAATGTACGTATTAGAGGAATTCCAAAATCAGCTTCACCAATGGAACAGAGAAGATATTCCTTAGCCTCGCGGACCTATTTCACTAACCCAGGTTTCAGCAGGAGCTCCAGGGTTCCGCCTTCGCCCTCTAAATCGTTGGTTTAAAACAAAAAGCCGGTGCGCAGAAAAGTTATCTAAGAGACCACTCCAGCCACATACATGTTCAGGCCTCTAGAGACAACCTCTTCCCTAATTTGAGTCACAAAGGTAAGGAAATCAGTCCTTTTCCCACATCAGCTTCTTTTGATTTCAGAACACATTTACAATAATCTGACTACACAAAATTTGTGGAATGTAAAGCGAAGTAAAATGTTCAAATATTCTTAGCTTTTGGCTTTGCAAAAACGATGAGGGGAAGCAACGCGGTAAGCGCTCTATGTAAATCCGGCCGTAGCCGTAGGCCAAGCTTCACGGGCTCCAAATCAAATTTCACTCTATCAATTTTCATATGAGTTCAAGAAAATATGCACAGCAAGCAATTCTTCTATGGGTGTTGTCATTATGACAAGCATGTTGTTGTTGTTAGGACATTTTCCTGAATGACCAATTTTTCATTAGATAGCTTTTCGATCACAGATATGCTAACCTGTGTACCTGTAGCCATTCTATGTTAAAAGTCTAGATTGAAAAACATTTATCTATGAGATTTTCATATGTATCTCCTAACACCCTATAAATGCACTAATGGCAGTATCCCTTTTCACTTACCACGAACTAAACAAGCAATCCAAGCTGGTATTCCACAGATCGCTCACATGCCTGCCACGAGCCCGAGGTAAAGTATCATAGTAAGCACAACTTTCTTGGCAGTTTGTTAATAAATACCTAGCAAAATACACCCATACATAAATTAAAACTTATATGCATACACGCCTTTGTTCTTGTTGCCTTTTTTTCAACTTTCCCTGTAATATCTAACAGTTAGTACGACTGTTATTGCGGTTGTAATGTTGCAGCTGAAACCGAGATACAAACAAATGAGTTGATTTTAACAATGCTTATAGTTTTTATTGTTACCTCTTAACTAACTCTAACCAACTACAAATATTTCTAGCAAAAAAAAAAATGTGTAAGCAATTATAAGAAACGAGGCATAGGGCGAGAGTGCCGCTTTCTCTAATGACTGATAAAGCGTATTAGAAGGCACATATCTAGTTATAATCCTTAATTTTTACATTATCAACATCACTAAATATCGCTTGAACGGCTAGACGTTTTTTGCCGTAGAATAAAAGCCACTCTAATCACATCTACTTTGCGACAGCTACCGCTAATTGCAAGCCTTCCTCTATATGTTTTCACCAACTCAATTAAAAACTTATTCTTCCACTGTTTGCAACCACGAGTGTCAAAAGACTTATTTTCTGGGCCGAAGCGTCTTCATTCCCTTCCCACAGCATGACATAGAAAGAAAAAATGATGCATAGTACGGGCTGTCCAGGCTAACGCCCAATGCTCATCGAATCAGCAATTTCTTAAAAACATTTGTGGTGCTTGCTGCCTATCCACAACGGCGTTTTATTGGGGCCACAACTCTCTCTTTTTATTTTCCACAACTCTCTTGGCACAACCTAAATCAAAACCAGCAATCTGCCCACAACACCAGAAACAGTCTAAATAATATATATGACAGCCACATATCCTTTATCCAGTACATGTATTGATCGATGGCACCCTTCTTTTTTCAGACTTTAACAACGGACTAGCCCTAACAGATATTTTTCTCGCGCCGTTTTACCGAGTGCATCGATAGCAATATTTTTTGAGCTGTAACCTTAAAACTCACGGCCCCGACAGCATACACGACAAAGCAATCTTTCATTCTCCCGAGTTTAAAATATATCCGCGGCAGGTATGCCTGTCGTAAGAGGTGACTTAAACCGAATTTATTCAAGTGTGTGTGTAGCACAACCTTTTCAAGGGATTGCCAGCGCAATTGTCAACCTCACTTACCCGTGGGGAATCCTGTTTTTTTAACAGTCGAGGCTCTGGCGACCCCAAGTTCCTCATTGATCTAGGGAGTGGCTAATACCTTAAAAATGCCTGTCACCGGTACTTGTCGGATCTGCATCCGGCAAAGAACCATCTACATCGTAAACACTTCCCAAAACCTTCAGGGAGTGTCCTCATCGCTACAACAACAACAACAAGCCCTCTTTCAAGGCGTCGCATTCATGTGTCAACTTCAATATCGTGCAATTAAATTGTAACAATTGTGACAGGGAAGATAATGACGATTTTATGAACAGGGACAGCAATCGTATTGAAACAAGATGAGATGCCAAGCTAGCCGCCAGATTGGACCTCCGAAGGAATATGCTGTAGCCATAGCAATACACAGAAAAGGTCATCGCACATCACAGTATGTGGTAAAATGTAATTGAACTTAACATCGACTACAGGGACAATACCTAAAGATGGTAATATTCCAAGAACCAACGCATGTACTTTCGTCACCATCCATGATTTATGGTACGATAAGAGGGCAAGGTGTAGAGCGGGTTTTTTGTTGGTTCAAACCTTACTATGTTAACAGCTTACTTAGTTCAAAAAATAACTTCTTGGCAATACTACAATTTTGTAGAAATTCTAAGCCTTGTCTGAGACCTCGTTTGGTTTCGATATCCTTTAGCGAAGTCGTAGAAGTTTTGCAGGGAAATCAAATACAGGCTTATCATCATACAAGCTACTCTTTTTAGCACCGTCAATAGCCGCTTTGAAGTCAGCAAGAAGATGGTAAGTACCGATTATCTTATTGGGGTCTTCGCCAGTGTTTGGCATATCGTGAGAAACTGGTCGATGGTAGATAAACCATGTCTGAAGTAGCACTAATATAATGCAAACATTTCGTTGACTTTGGGTTGGATGCGTTTTACGAAGCGCTCCATCGAACTATATATGTATGTATGTGCTGTTGGCAGACTGATACCGCGATAGTTCTCGCAAGTTTCCCGCCAAGTATCACCATTTTATCAGTATTTGATAATGAATTATCACACTTTTCGAAATTTTCAATATCGAAAAAGTGGGCGCAGCTATAATCTGTTTTCGACCAGTTTCAATAACAATATATTTTGAGTTCAGATAAGCTTATGTACCACATCTAGCGAATATATCTCAATTTTTACTCAAGCTATGAACGGGCCTGTTGGTGAAAAAAGGGACGTGAATTTCAACCGATTTCGCCCGTTATAGCTATAACCAAATTTCTTTAGAGTTGGTCGATTTTTGTTCGATAAATGGCATTTATAGTATTATAAAGAGATAAGATTGGGCGTGGTCTTGCACTTTACAAAAAGTTCTTTAATTCTCGTACTTTCCTTCACCATGCCGATACTGGGGTGAAATATAAGTTTAATTTACTATATACATCGTAAATATATTGAGTTCTTTGTTAACATAAAAAAAAAAAAACATTTTTTTAAATCATAAACCGATTTCGATAATTTTCTCCTATTGCATATATTGTAGTGTGACGACCTCTCTGCCCAATTTCCACATGGCATGTAGCTTTAACGGTTTTGGTTTTAAAACTTGCAAAACTTTATTCTAAATAAAAGCGGTGACACGCCCGTTTTTAAAATTTCACTTTATTTCTGTTTTGCAACATAAAGGAAACTTACTTCTCAAGTTTCATCAATTTATGGCGGTTTGGTAATAAATTATAACATTTTTCGAAAAATTCGATATCGGAAAAGTGGGCGTTGTTTCCGTTCCATTTCACCCATTTTAAATATCAATCTATTCTGGTTTCATGAATTCCATGGTCCATATATCGTAAAGATATCTAAATTTTTACTCAAGTTATCATGTTAACGGACGGAGGGATATCATGGCTAAGTCTATATCTATTTCGATTCCTTTAAGCCATTACAAAAAACCTGTGAAAACGGTTATAATACCCTACCAGTACACGCTACCAGTACACGCTACCAGTATCAGTCAGTCAATAAGAAAGTCAATCTAAGTAATTAACGGCAAATAATCCCTAATTAAATCCAAAGATGGTTTGGTCTAAAAATCAACGGTCATTTAAGCAAGGCAAGAGTTTGAGCTAGGTAGATAGAGAGCGAGAAGGTGCAATTAAAGAAACGTTGCACACATCCCTGTCCTTACAAATAATAAGGCTTTCGATCAAATGAAGTAAGCCTTATATGACGTGCACACATTTTTTTGGTGGCTTGCTTGGTGCACATTTAATATTGCGCTACCAACGAACCAACTTTCAACAACGAGCCAGAGCGGTGTACTGGATATAAAAGTATCATGCGCATCTCATACAATATGATGTGGCACTCGTGGCAACTCCAGCCTCTGTGCCTTCCCTTTTGCTTTCCTTCTGCGCTTTCGCTTCAAACAACGAAAACTCCTAGTTAAGCGCGTATGTTAAAGCTGCAGCGTTCATTTAGATTCAGTGACTTTAGTCATTTAGATAGAAAAAGAATACGGTTTGCAGCGAGATATTTATTCAAGCAAACAATAAGCGAAAGATATTTACAACAACAAATCAATGGAACCATCTTGTTGATAACAACAGCAACAATAGTGTAAGTACCATTATGAACCACGAGCAGCAGCAATTTTGCGCACATTTTCTAGCTAACAAATTGAATTCATTATTCCAAGCTGGCCCGTGCCCAAAGGTTATTGTGGAAAACCAGAAGCGTAACACACAAATCTTACTTAGACCTGCAGGCGTGCCAGCACGTGTATGTTTTCTAACTCCATTATTGGATGTGGGTTTGTTTAGTTGATTGGTTACCTCTTTCACCTATTCCACCACACGCACACACTCCATACATATGCATTTGCTTAGAGTTTTATGCTAATTGAATTAATTATTAAAGAGCGCGCATCTTTGCTTTTGGGTCTCGGTTTCAGTTACTGCTTAAATCAGTTTTTGGAATACCGCAGTTGTGGTGCTTATGCCAGCTGTGGTGTGGTTGTAATGATATGCAAAATTTGCCGGAACTGGCGTGTTAAATATCTATTTTTTTCTTTTCGTAAATTTTTTATTTTCATCCGCATTCCAGTGGGGGTAATACATGCAAAAATATTTGCATTTTTTATACCCGCTCTGAGCGGCAAATTAATTTTTACTGGAAGCTATTCAATGCAGAAATAGACGGAATATTTGGCAAACCACTGCTGAGGGCGGCCTAGAATATTTTCTAATTGAAATAACTTGTTGTTATTGTTGTTGTTGTAGCGGTAAGGTTGCTCCCCGAAGGCTTTGGGGAGTGTTATCGATGTGATTGTCCTGTGCCGGATACAGACGCGGTAAGCTCCGGTACCACAGCACCATTTAGGTGCCAGACCGACCATCTCGGGAACGATTTATGTGGCCACATTAACCTTCAGGCCATTCCCTCCCTCCCCACGACAAGTTCCATGAGGAGCTTGGGGTCGCCAGAGCCTCGTTTGTTAGTGAAACAGGATTCGCCGCGGATAGGTGAGTTTGACAATTGGGTTTGGAGAAGCTATATATTGCGCTGGCAACCTGAAGGGTTGCGCTACACAGCCTTTTGAATCTGGTATTTTAGTCGCCTCTTACGACAGGCATACCTACCTCGGGTATATTCTGATCCCCTAACTTCTTAATATGCGATAGCGCTTTGGCCGACAAATAAAACCACAATTACGAAAACAACAACGCTACATCGACTCCACTGACAAAAACAAGAGAAAAGACAAAGTTCTGCATAAAATGCCCAGAAGAGCCATCAACAATACATTTTTTTGCTTTCGCTCCACTACAAATAACACTTCGTTTGAAGTTTTTATTCTGTTAATAAATCCGCTCTGAAACATTGGGAATCCCTTTTAACAGTATTTGCAGGAGCTGCGGCGAGGAAAGCAGCAAACAAATATTTTTCCCAGGTGCAAGAAATCCTCACTACGCCACTGTTTAGCACACACTAGGTTTCTAGCTATGGGCTGTTTTATACTGCCGGAACTTAAAGTAGTAGCTAAATGCTCTGTAAAAGATATCAACAGGTACCGACTAACCATACAAAATCAGCAGCAATTGGCTCCCGGAGAAATGTGCATCGAAATGGCGCCCCGTGCGCTACTTGGGCTCGGATATTTGGTATCCGGGTGACACAGAAACCAACCAACTAACCGCTCTAAAGTACGACTTAGCTCGAGGTATAGCACAATAAATGATACGGCTCTGCTCTAGGCTCTGTTCATGTTCAGAGCCCGAGTTATAGCAAATGAAAAATTGCAGAATAATATAGCTGGTTCAACCTTTTAGCAATGCATCGTCATAGACTGAATCATGCGGTACTTCGAACAATATAAAAAGAATATTTTCTTGTTCGGTTCTAAAAATTGTTATTCCAATAGTTGCTGATTATAGTCAGATAATATAATGGCGCCCGAGTAGAGACACGAGAGTGAATGCATAGTATCTGTACGGTACAATAGTGAGTACGCGATAAGAGCGACAACAGATACACAATTGAACCTCTCTCTCTCTCTCACTCCCTCTCTTTCTCTCACTCTATTTATATCTCTTGTTAGACTCAAGCAATAAAATAATATTTTCATGCGTAAATATATGAATGATTTTTTAGTGCTAACAAACTTGCGTGCACAAATCTTACCTCGTTGCTAGTTAATCGATCACTTCACCACTACAACCACGACGCTTTTACTCTTACCAACGCATCCAAAAATTCTATTTCAGTGACAAATTATTTAGATACCGCACATCGGATTTATGTATTTCTCACTTAAAAAGCATACGAAAAATTGTTTCTCTACAAATATTGTAACTCTTGAACGGTATAATGATTAAGATCGGTGTAGTTCGTCTAAGGAATAATTTGTATATTGCCCTGGCGTATATATATATATATATTTATTCCATAAACCTATGCAGCCGTTTTTAACACATGCTAAGGAGCGCACTGTAAGAAATAGCAGGGTTCAGAAATTTCGGAACGCGGACTCCTTAAATTAGTTGTACAGAAATAAAACTACTAGTTTTTTATAGATGGAATTCTTCGATCGTTCCGCTTTCAGATGATAAAGAGCTTATTCCTCAAATTCGTAGAAATAAGTAGTTTTCAGTATGAGTGGGTGAAACACTCTTTATTTAAAAGTAACCTAATGCTTCTCCACAGAGTAGTGAGTGCTCTTGATTAACGTCAATCATTTATTAATAGTTTTAGCGACAACAAATACAATTTAAACAGCACAATTTTATTCATGCATAGATAGCTATGATCATTTCTAAAAACTCCAAAAAATATCCTTAAGGTAGTATAAGCAATTTTTTCTTCGGTTTTTGGGTATTTCTTTCGCAATCGGACAAGATTTCCTTCTTGAAGCTCATATATGTATATATGATAAACAATGTAGAAGATAAGTTCACAGAAGCCAGTAATTGAGAAACCAGTTATAATGCCCACCATACTGCCGACAAAACCTTAAATGAATTAATTAAAGCATAAAATAAGAGAAAAAAGTTTAGTTTTTAAATTCATAAACTTACTGAAAATTTGAAACCAAGAATCTTTCAGGTAACGCCTATACCATGGAACATTTGCGGTCCCAAAATGAATGTACGCCACAGCAATGTTTGATACATTTGTCTGGGATATTTCGCTGTAAGATGAATTGCTGAATGAAAATAAATAAATTACATACATACAATAAAAAGTTAAGGTAAACCTGGGATCACAGAGGGATAAACTGAGACAAAACTCTACATGGTTCAAAGGTTGGTACTAATTAAATAAAAAAGTCAGTTTGTCTCAAAATGAAAAAGTGACACGCTTTCCATTTTTAACTTTGTAGTTACTTTTTTGAAACCTGATTAGTGATAGAACGATACGAGTACTGAGTGGGTAGTATCGATACTTTTCCAAAAAATACTCGAATATTTCGTAGTCGATGCTTTTTTCCAAGTACTGTGAAAAGTAACGATACTTTTCCCCGATACTTTACCAAGTGTCGATGGTCTACATGTTTAAGATCAACAAAGTTCAGTCCATTACCACCATAACTTGAGCATAAACTGCGGTCGTCGGCGGTGATGTGGTGAGAGCTCCGCATTTAACTTAAACCGGCTTTTTGATAATGATGGAAGGGGAGACGATTTATGCATGTGTGGTACGCGTTTGTTGTCTATAATCACCTAACTCCTACAAAATTATGGAAGACTGCCAACTCCATAAAATTTTGATGCATTTTAACCTGCTACGCAATAGAGCTTTTTCTTTCCACTGTGAAATTTTGGTGGATGGAGTTAGCAACTTTTACAGCATCTTCGATGATATATTTGTATTGAAAATGATTGATATCAATACTTTGATCCGAGTATTTTATATGAGTACCGGTATCGATACTTTTTCTAAAAGTTCTATCACTAAACCTGATACTTTCTTGGGACCGATTACTTCATGAACCTTTCCTGAATCCACATTGTTTTACCCTTTTTCAGTAGCGGTTACGTTTCTGGCACTGGCAACGTTTTTCACCTGTTACCTGTCGATGGGACCGTTTACTTGTTTGCAAATTTTTAGTACCGGTAATATCACATTTTGAGACCGGTAAATTTTTACAACCGATTTCTGATTTGTAGATATTTATTCTTGCAACCGATTACTTTTCTGGAGTAATTTATTTTCTACCAACCAGCTATGAGATTTACTTTTTGGGACCAGTTACTTCTTGGAAACCGGTTAGTTTTTTTAAGCTATTGGAACCGGTTAATTTGGGGATCTGGAACTGGGCGTAAATGAACTGTTTTTGAAACTTTTTTGCAGCGGGTTGATTTTTGAAACCGATTAGTCTTTTGGAGCGGAAATGTATACTTTTTGAAACTTCTTTGGAATCGGCTATTTTGAAACCGGAAACTTTTCTAAAACCGGCTAGTTTTTTTAAACTTTTTCGGAAGCGGCTATTTTATAGAACTTTGATTAAGCGACTATTTTTTGGAACCGGTTGATTTTTTGAAACCGGCTATTTTTTTGGAACTATTTTTGAAAGCAGTTACCTTGAGACAATACCGAAACAGACCCAAAATTTCGGAAGCATGCAATTAGTCCTAAATCATAAGGAGAAAGTTCCGAAATGATCCCTAATATAATCGTGAAATAAACATGATAACAACGGAACAAAATGATTCCGAAAGTGTCCCGACATGATCCTTATAATAATAATCCCGAATTGGTCTTCAAACGCTCAAACCACCACTTTGTATCATAATTTCTGTTAATACCTTATCTCTCAATATCAAAGGTTTTCCAATGTTAAATAACGGGTAAATCGGTATGCCTGTGGGCCTGTGCTCAAATAAATGATGGTTTGGTAGGTAACTGATGCGTGGATGTTCAAAACACCATTGACCCAATACCAGCTAGCTGGTGGACTGATGCCAAATAAAATGATGAAGCAGAGTTTATTCGGCGACCTAACTCGGTCATTGTGGTGGAAAAAGGGACAAAATGCATAAGGAAAGTGGGAGGGAGAGATAGATTTAAATATTTTATAAACCAATAGTTCAAAAAGGTAATTCAAGTTTCTGTATTGTAATCAAAAGTCTTCAGAGATGTGAATCGGTATGAGAGTCCAGATGGTGAGCAACTTATATCTTTCAAGATACACAAGATTGTAGAAAATAGCTCAACCATCCGATAGATCGGTTAAGAATTGTTTCGATAATCGAAAATATGCTTACTACATAGTCGGTTTACGGTATTCAAATAGCCGCCCAGCTGCGATTAATCGATTAGCCGTTTTACTTCTACTACTCAACTGCTGTATCAAATCGAAAATCAGTAACCGATTTTCATTAGAAATTTCTGTACCAAGATGCCTACTGTGAAGAAAAGACGTGAGGCAGAACGACATTAGTACGAGTAGCTTCAGATATTGGCTGAAAAAAAAAAACAAACATACTCTAATAGTGCATCAAAATTCCGGCAGATAACGCTAGGTTTCAAGACCAGATAGATTCCAGCAGGCATCATAATGGCGTCAGGGTAACAGAAGTACAGATTGGGATGAGCTATAAAGGGAGCAAATAGCCATACTGCTATACAGCGAGAGAAATTATCCTGCAAAATAATCACCGAACGAGAATCGGCACCCACCATCTTTTAGTCGACTCTAAAGCAGCTTTCGACTAGAGCTACACCGTTACTCGTCTTTTACGCTTAATGCCCGGGTACCTGGGTAATAATCATGCGGATTATGCCCAGTTGATTTTGGTAATGCCCGGCTATTCAGATAGTAACGGCTCGGGCATTCAGGAACAGCGTTGTGTATCAGTCCATCTGTTCATTCGTCAGCCTATCTGTCGTAAGAGTCATCTTCAATGGGTTTTTACAAGAATTTTAATTTAAATAAAGGTAATTGAAAGATATATATTATAAAAGCTCTTAAGTTTAAGCCTCTGAAGTTTTATTGTCAAAATAAAGCAAAGTACTTAAGCAAATAAAACGCAGAAAAACCTAAAAGGAAAAAATTTTGGCCAATAAAATACAACCAACGAGTGAAAGTTTCGCAGTGAAAATGTCAGCTGAAGAATTGAACACAACAACAATCAACTGTGATCAGTGCAAGAAGGCATTGCCCATAAGTGGCGATTAGGCTTTGTGTCTGACCTGCAGCGGCAAATACCATTTTTCCGCATGTACCACAATATCTGAAGCCACATATTTCAACATGAATTCGGAGAAGCGCAAGAACTGGAGGTGTCACAAATGCCGCCAACGAACAAAGTCGTCGACTTCGGTCGAGTCGGCAACGAAACAACAACAACCACAAAAAACAGTATCAACGCCAACATCCCGATCCAAAATCGCATCCCAATCATCAAATGCAGATGAAAATGTCGGTAAAGCCAGTGGAAAAACTGATCTGATGACAATTGCTAACATCAAAACCGAAATGCATGCGGTTAAAACCGAAGTAGGAGAACTTAAGTCAGACACTAAGGAAATTAAGCGCCTGCTTGAAAATTTATCCAATAAACTGTCACAGTCGCAAAACGAACTTAAAAAAGAGATATTAGAAACAACAACATAACTAAATATATCAATAACAACACTAACGAATCGAGTCACCGAATTAACAGAAAAGGGAAATAATAATGCATTTCGACTAGCAGAAATGTGCAACACATACCTGTGATATTAGAACTATAAATGCAATTGGCTGTAAAACACCAAATTCAATTTATATAGACGAGATAAGCGAAGGTGAAATTTACAACATTATACTAAGGCTTGACGATCATAAAAGCCCTGGAATTGATGGTATTAGACCTATAGACCTAAAACAAAATGTATCTGTGATAACACCAGTGATAACTAAACTTTTTAACCTTAGTTTGAGGCAGTCCTCTGTACCTGAAGCCTTAAAGATCTCAGTTATCAGACCCATATACAAGTCAGGGCCTAAATCAGAACCGAAAAACCCATTGCAATCCTGCCTGTGATAGGTAAAATATTGGAAGAGGTTGTAGCAACGAGACTAACTGATTTTATAGAAAAATATAAAATAATCGACTATAATCAGTATTTTAATGTATTTTAAATGGAACGATCATCTTTTATACCTGCGAAATAAATTACGTAAATCGGCGTACTTTATAAAGCATCTTAGCTATTGCAGCAATTACGCTGTCCTTTTGCAAGCCTACAGAGCATTATCGGAATCGTACATTCGATACGGCATTACAGCATGGGGAACTCCTTCCAGCCTTAAAAAAGTTCAATAGAGCCAGAACTACTGCTTGAAAATATTAGCTAGAAAGCTGAATGTATACACAGTTAATACCCCGCTGAATAGGGAACTAGGGATTCTTGACATCAAGTCTATTTATAAAATAACGATAATTAATGAGTTCTATGACGAACAAAAATTTCAAACAAAGATTAACCATAATCTCGGGACACGAGCTCAGGTGCAAAACAAACTCAGAGTACCAAGGTTTTTGAATAATTACTCAAAAAATACCCTATCCGTTCTAGTACCCACCCTTTTAAATGAACTACCATCAAACTTGCTCAACCTGCCAAAAGTACCTAATAGAAAAAAACTTATTTATAAATACATAAAAAGCTTATTGTAGAAATTTCATGCCCTAGTTTTAAGATTAATTTATCGCTTAAAATTGTTATTTCTAAAAAATTTTTATTTAATATCTTTAATTCTCTTACCACAAATACTTCGTCCAAATTTAATGCAACTCGCTAGCCGCCAAGTGCGATGAAAATATTTTAGTTTTTATCTAATAGCGCTAATCATAAACTTTGTTATTATCAAATTTTACTGTTTTAGGCTACTAGAATATATTTTTTATTAAATAATTAGCTATAATCTTAAACTTTGTTAAAGGCAAAATCTATAGAATTATGCTAATAATTATGTTAAATGTTTTGTAAATCATATCGTAGGAATGTTTTACCCGCAGACAAGCTCAAAAGCTTCGTGGGTTAATTGGTAAACCCAATGTATGACTTAATATAATCAAATAAATACAATAATACAATAATGGATGGATGGATCGTAATAAAATCTGGCATGCTACTTCTTCCGTATCAAATATTTCCTATGAATAAAATTCTTCGATATTTCAGAAGCAAACAGAGCTTTCCTCTTCAAGTTTGACACACTAGTTTCCTGTGTAGAGCTAGCTCGATCTGCATAAAAAAGTATTGAAATGGGCGTAGCAACGCCCACTAACTAAAAGAGTTTTTGATCGATTAGATTAATCGCTTAACCGATTAGTCCTAGCTCTACAAGATAGCTTAAGTATGCAATATTCTTTTATTAAAACGCTTTTTGTCTCATTTATATTTAGCTATTTGAATTTCTTCCAACTTGTTAGCATTTTTATTTCACAGTGTCTTATTTACAACAGGTGCAGTACTTACAACAATTGGACTTAGTATACGTGTTGCTTCTTCAGTTTCTTCTATGGTGGCGTCAACTGATAAAGACGTTTGCATTCCAGGCCTACTAAGCGTTCATTTACCGAGACACTTAAAACGTCCGCATAATTGCCATATGCATGAAAGTAAAACTTAAATAAAATATAATATTGGTAATGGATCACTGATTTTTTACTCATACTTTTAAGATGCATGCATTACTAATAAATTTTTAAAAACCCCGAATACTATCGAATTCTTACACCAAAACTAGCCGAAACAGATTTTTTGTGAAAATCATCGCTATCTGAGGCATTTAGTAGAAGTACTAAACCGTTATATTTAAATAAACCAAGTGCAGGTGGACGTGGTTCCGCATATCTGGTAAAAAAAGTATAAATATAATTAGTTATAACCAAGGATTACATTTAACGGTAAACCAGAAAAATCACCTCGGTTTATCTTGGATACCAACCGACACCCAAGAACACAAAAGCAATGAGATATGTTCATTGTTGAATTTCTTCGGTCTTTCGCAGTAATTAATTTTCATTTTCAAATATTTTCTCACTGTAACTGAGACAATTTAGCGTGATTTAATCCCTAAGATTTTTTTAAATATGTTATTTTGCAACCTGATTAGTTTTCGGGAAAAAAATATCTCTCCTCCGCTTTGTTGGAATTAACATTATCTTAACTTAACATTGGAACTTAACAAGGATCTATATGCACATATTTAGCAGGCAAGGCTCTGGCGGCCCTAAGTTCCCCATGAAAATAGGGTGTGGGTAGGGGCGTTATGGCCTAGAGGCTTCCATGTAGTTATATTATTCGTTCCCGAGATGGTCGGGCTTTTGGCTTAATGGTGCTTGTTGCCTGAACGTACCGGCTCTGTATCCGACAGGGGACCATCAACATCGATAATACTCCCCAAGACCCTCGGCTAGTATCCTTATTGCTACAACAACAACAGCAACATAAGGATCTACAAAAAATTGTTATGCCTCAAAATGCAAGACCCGAAAACCCATACTACGCCCCGATCTTTTATTTTTTTCGGTGATAATTTTGCGTTAATATCAAGATTTTTTTTGCTGTAAAGTTGGGTTGTTTCAAGTATTATATCGAGATTAATCTGAAAAGTGTTCGGGAACATTTCGGAAGTATTTGCATGATTATTTCGGGACCATTTTAAGATCGATAGAAAATCATCTATTTCAGAAAATCATCTATTTCAGAATAATTTTAAGATCGATAGAAAATCATCTGTTTCAGAATAATTAATTACGTTAGCAAGTACTTCGGGATCATTTTGGAATCATTTAGCAGGTTTAAGAAAAATTCATTCATGAATACGAAAAGTTATAGCGCAATTAATATTATCGGATTGTTATCGATGAGATAACCGATTCTTATTCATAACAACTGTTTTCGTAGAGAAGTCGGTAATTTATAGGTGAAATATTGTTATGATTATTATTGTTGTATCGTTATCGCAACATAATCGATTTGTTTTCAAAATTTTATCGATTTTTTATTGAAAATGATCGAAAAAATCGCTTTCCATTAAGAAGTTATTGAGTCTTTGTCGAAATATATCAACTTTTTATCGAAAAAATATCGCTTTTTTATTAATGAGTTATCGATAAAATAAAGAATCGATAGTTTTTGATAAAAAATTGATACTTTTTCATTAACACATCGATAACCTTTTAAAAGCGAATCGTTATTTCTTCAATAACAAATCGATATTTTTTTTGATAAAAACTGGTTAACTTTTCGTTGGCCTATCGATAACCTTTGCTATCGATAACAAATTTATAATACATCTATAACAAATCGCTAACTTGTCTGTAACTTGCCAATAAGAAGAAATTCAAAACGCACCCAAAAGCCGGCGACAGCAATCCGATATCTCATTGATAACGGTTGATGTTCTTTTCATTCATTTCCATTTCCTATCGCTTCACTGACCATTCCCTTTACTTGCAAAACTGTCGTTTTCTGTGAGAAAGCGAAATCAGCTGTACCCGTATTTAACAGTTACTTAAATAGTTGTCATTAAACTGTTTTAATTTAAAATATCGGCTTTGAAAACTTTTATTTGCGATCTCTGGTTTTATTTATTGTTTAGACACTTGGATATAGATACTTACTTGCCATAATGATTAAAGGTGCAGCAAACACCTTTTGCGGTCAAAGTTGGTTTAAATTCTGTGCGGCAATCGAAGTCCTCATTCGCCGTGCGACAACGGATGAGCATATCATCGCACGTTGGGGTTAACTTATGGTATATGAAAAAAATATATATTGAACTTAGCTCAAACTGTTTGAATATGATTTGTCGGTTTTAATGGGTCAATATACATAAGGTCTATGGAAAATATCACCAGTAATATATGTCAGTCAATATTTATACATAGATGTAGGAAGGGTCCGTAATTCTGGTTTAACCGTAAAACCTACTTGTTGAATATTACTTGCATTTATAATTTACAATCTACATCATAGAAGTGAAATCATATTCTGTTAAACGTTAATCATATTTTTTAAGTTGTAATGAATATTCGATACCGATTACACACTTTCTATAATTGTTTAACTTATATTCTATTTTAAATGGAACTAAACCTACTTATATTCTAATGAATAATTGTATTAATAAGCTAATTTAATTAAATAAATAGTTTAAAAGCGAAATCCAAAGCTATTAATCTATAAATTGGGGGCTCAACCGAAGAGTCAGTCGGACATTTTGAGAAAATAGTTATTGGTCATTACAATTAAAATTTAATACTTAAAGAGACCCCAAATTCTAAAAGTGCTCTAATACGAAATAACGTTTGAAAATCTAACTAAAATGTTCATAAAGAGAATATGCTGAAAAATTAAAAAGATGGTGGTGTGAAGATTTTGAAATTAAAAACGAAAATTGACAATGTAAAATAAAATTTGAAAAATGGAAATTTTCTAACTGAGGAAAAGTTGAAGGAAAAAATGTGCATCAACGGATGAATTGGAAAAATTGAAGAAATGAATCTGAATCAAGATATGAATGAGGAAAATTTATGAAGTGCGTATGGATCAAAGGGTGAAAGAGGAACAAAATAATTTTTATGTCTGCATTATCGGGCGAAAGTGAAGGTAATCAATTTGTGTAGAAATATTTTAAGGCTGCATAATCGGCTGAAAAGAAAAGCGTGAACAAAGAGGAATCAAGAAATGAATGTGAGATTCGAATACAAGACTTGACCCATGCATGGATATAAAAGGGATATTTTATGAAAAAGGAATGAATTTAAAGCATAAACAAACGAAGAGTAGTAAAATACAATAAAATAGTTGTTGGTGTATGTATGAAGCTAACATGAAATGTTTTGATGTAATTTAGAACTGAAATATTGATTGAATATTATTTTATATTTACAAGTTATGTATGTATAATTTCCATAAATAATTCAATATTAGGGCATTTACATTTATTCAGGTTGTAGATTTTGAAATTGGCATTTTAACGTTTTGTTGCTTAAGATGGATAGGGAAGAGATAGAACGTTTGACAGTTGAGCAATTAAAAGAAAAGTTGAGAGAACAAAATTTACTGACAACTGGTCGTAAAACAGAATTACAGGAAAGACTACTGCAACATTTTAGTCATTCTGCAAATGATGATGCTGATGCTGAGTCTATAAGATCAGTTTATGAGGAAACTGGTAACGGGCAATGCTCGTCAAATGTTGTAGTTTATCGACCTCAGTTTAACCCTAAAGATTTAATTGATAGCCCCGAGCAGTTTAAGGGAGTAGGTAGACCAGATGTTCATCATTGGTTACGAGAATTTGAGCAAAATGTGGAAATTGTGGGATGGGGTGATCTCCAGAAATTTGTTTACGCCAAGCAATTACTGTCAGGAGCAGCTAAAATTTTTATTCGTAGTCAGTTTCATATAAAAACATGGTCAACTTTTAAAAGTGCGTTGATTAGTGAGTTTGATGGGCGGGTTTCTTCAGCTGATACACATAGGTTAATGAGAAATCGTAGAAAGAATGCTAATGAAAGTTTCTTAAAATACCTATATTCTTTGATGGAGATAGGTGGTCGAATTAATCTAGACGAGGCTAGCAGCATTGATTATTTTATTGAGGGAATATCTGACTCGAGAGTCAACAAAGCTATACTGTATCAGGCCAAGAATATTGAGGAATTAAAGTTGCAAATGCGAGTATATGAAAAAGTACGTGGTCTGCAAGTGCAATCCGTAAGCAGGGATAAAAAAAGTGTTTTAAATGTGGAAGTGATTCTCATATGGCTAGGAATTGTTCGCAAATTAAATGCTTTAACTACAGTCAAGTTGGTCATAAATCCTTTGAGTGTAAGGAAGTTAAAAAAGAACAAAAATCAAAGGCAAATACGGCAAATACAGTAGATAGTTGGGGAGAGTTAAAGTTTAAAAATGTAAAATTTTCTGAAGGTAATTTTCAGTTTTCAGCTTTGGTTGATACGGGCTGTAATCTTTGCCTCATGCGATACGACACATTGATGAAAAGTGGACTTGAAGTCCTACTTAAGCTAGAACGAAGGGAATTGCGTGGAATGGGGGGTTATACAATTGTTACGATTGGAAGTTTTCAAACAAAGTTTGAAATTGATAAAATTGAATTTAATTTACAATTTTATTTAATAAAGGATGAAGACATATCCTACGCAGCATTTATAGGTAATGCCGCATTAGAAGTAGCTGATTTAGTTATAACAAAGGAGAAAGTAGAGTTTAAACTAAAACCTAAACAGTTAATTGACAACAAAGACGAAGTCATGCTTGGTAATGTCATTGATAGTATTTCGGAAAAGAAAAAAACTGATTGGATTGAGGAATTAGATACAGTTTATGCGGTTTGTGAGGTAGTTGATGCTAAGCAAGAAATTGAAGTTAATCATTTATCAAAATACTTTGCTAAAGAAATAAAAGAATTGGTCAGTAATTATGTGCCGAATGATACAGCCAAGTCTCAGGTAGAAACGAAGATTTTAGTGCGAGATGAGGTTCCGGTATATCAAGCACCAAGGCGTATGTCGAATGAGAATCAAATTTTTGTTGAGGAGCAAATTTCAGAATGGATTGACAAAAAAATAATTCGGCCAAGTGTATCGGAATACGCAACACCTATAGTATTGGTATCAAAAAAAGATGGTAGTAACCGGTTGTGCTGTGACTATCGGAGGTTAAACCAGAAAATTATTACAGAAAATTTTCCAATGACCTTAATTGATGATGTTATTGATAGGTTACAAGATGCTAAGGTATATACTACCCTTGATTTGAAAAACGGATATTTCCATGTATCGATTCTTGAGGATTCAAAGAAGTATACTGCTTTTATAACACATAATGGTCAGTTCGAGTTTAACTATGTACCATTTGGTCTTTCAAATGCACCATCCGTTTTTTGTAGATATATTAATGTCGTATTTAGGCCATTAATCCAAAGTGGACATGTAATTGTATACATGGATGACATTATTATACCAGCTAAAGATGAGCATGAAGGATTAGATAAGCTAATTACAGTTCTTAAGGTAGCGGCAGAAAATGGGTTGAAGATAAAATGGTCAAAGTACCAATTTCTGAAAAGGCGAGTAGAATTTTTGGGTTACAATATAGAAAATGGTACTATTACTCCATCGATGCATAAAACCAAGGCTGTAGAAGAATTTCCATGCCCGAAAGATAGGAAGGCTTTACAGCGATTTATAGGAATTACATCCTACTTTCGAAGATTCATAGTAAATTATGCAATTATTGCTAAACCCTCGACTGATATTTTAAGGCAGGATTTAAAATTTCAAATAGGTGAAAAAGAGAAAATAGCGTTCAAACAATTGAAGGAGGCTCTGGGAAAAGCACCTGTTTTAAAGTTGTACAATCAAAAGGCTTATACAGAAATTCATACAGATGCATGTAAATAGGGATATGGGGCCGTGCTTCTGCAAAAGGATATTGATGATCAGACCTTACATCCAGTTCAATTTATGAGTCGTAAAACTACAATGGCGGAAGAAAATTATCATTCGTATGAATTGGAAGTTTTGGCTATTACCAATGCGTTGAAGAAATGGAAGATATATGTCATGGGTAGAAATTTTAAAATAGTAACTGATTTTAACGCATTTACCATGACGATGAAAAAGAAAGATGTACCAGTTCGGGTTTCAAGGTGGGCACTGTTTCGATTATATATTGGAGCATCGGGCGGGATCTAAAATGAGACATGCAGATGCTCTCAGTCGTATGTACTGTTCGGTTATAGAAGATTCATTAAAGCATAGGCTGAGAGAAGCTCGACAAACCGATAAATGGGTGAAAGCAGTTCGGCAGATAGTTGAAAAGGGGGAATATGAAGATTGTTTTTTGAAACACGATATTTTATTTAAGGATTTAAATAAAGAGTTATTAGTTGTACCAGAAGCAATGGAGGAAAATAATTAAAGATGCACATCAGAAAGGGCACTTTTCTGTGAAAAAGACGCAAGATTATATTGAAAAACTTTTTATATACCAAGATTAAATAGTAAAGTACTTAAAATAGTACAAAGCTTTATTGAGTGTATAGTGACAAATGCAAAATCGGGACGCAAAGAGGGGTATTTAAATTCTATTGATAAGGATGATAGACCACTAATAACGTATCTTATTGATCACGTGGGACCAATGCAGTCAACAAATAAAAATTATGCATATATTTTGGTAAGAGTTGATGGATTCTCGAAGTTTACTTGGATTTATCCAACGAAAAATTGTGGTTCAGAAGCAGTTATTGATAGGATGAGAAAACAAGTGGTTGTTTTTGGCAACCCAAAGCGCATTATAACTGATAATAAGTATTGTAGAGAATCGAGTATTCAGCACTTGTTGATAGCGACTGGTGTTCATCGTGGTAATGGTCAAGTTGAAAGGATCCACCGAATAGTTGTTCCGATGCTAGCTAAGTTCAGCTACGAAAATCCTTAAATGTGGTATAAATATACTGACAAAGTTCAGCATTTTATAAATAGCACACCACAGCGAAGTACGAAGATGTCAACATTTAAATTACTTACAGGTGTTGAGATGAGATTAAATGATTTGACTGATGTAAGGGATTTACTCGAGGAATCAGATTTAGCTGAATTTAATATTTAAAGGGATGAAGCAAGAGAATTAGCTAAAGAAAACATAAAGATGTTACAAGAAGAAATTTATAGAAATTTCAATAGGAGGAGGAAACCAGATACGAATTTTAAAATAAATGATTTGGTAGCGATATTAAGAACACAATATGGAGTATCATGCATGAAACTAAGACCAAAGTTTTTAGGTCCTTACAAAATTATTAAGTGTTTAAATCATGGGCGATATGAATTAGAACGTGTTGGAGATACTGAAGGTCCGAGGAAAACTACAACCATTTCAGAATATCTTCAACCATGCCCACCATCATTCGAGGTCGAATGAATGCAGGATGGCCGAATGTAGGAAGGGTCTGTAATTCTGGTTTAACTATAAAACCTACTTGTTGAATATTACTTACATTTATAATTTACAATCTACATCATAGAAGTGAAATCATATTCTGTTAAACGTTAATCATATTTTTTAAGTTGTAATGAATATTCGATACCGATCACACACTTTTCTATAATTGTTTAACTTATATTCTATTTTAAATGGAACTAAACCTACTTATATTCTAATGAATAATTGTATTAATATGCTAATTTAATTAAATAAATAGTTTAAAAGCGAAATCCAAAGCTATTAATCTATATAGATGAAAATGGATACTTGTTTAAATCTTACAACATACCTTTTGCATACGTTCTCTAGTTTTGTCAAATACCTCCTTATCTGTTGTATCGTAAATATCCAAAAAATTTGAAATTCTAAATATCTTCATACATTTCATCAAATTCGCTACTGTAAGGCCAATTCATTTTCTTTATGTGATAGTAAAAGTACTTAACGCCGCGTTTGAATGGATCTTTCACATTTCTAGAATATTATCTTAATATATAAAAAACACGTGTCACACAATTGAGGCAATGGACTCATAAACTACTCAAACGATTTTGAATTTGTTTTGCACCCCGTGTGTAGTTTGATCTAACTTGAAATACAGGATAGGTGACTGGGTGACTAGGGTTTCGAGATATCGGCCAAAACGTGGACCCGGGTACCTCTAGAGTGTGTTTATAGAATATGGATATCAAATGAAAGCTGTTGATGAGTGCTTTAGTAGAGGGTAATATTCATACCCGTGGGTGACTAGGGTCTCGAAATATAGGCCAAAACGTGGACCCGGGTACCCCTAGTGTGTGTTTATAGAATATGGATATCAAATGAAAGCTGTTGATGAGTGCTTTTGTATAGGGTAATTTTCATACCCCTGAGCGGCTAGGGTCTCGAGATATAGGCCAAAACTTGGACCCGGGTACCCCTAGAGTGTGCTTATAGAATATGGATATCAAATGAAAGCCGTTGATGAGTGCTTTAGTAGAGGGTAATTTTCATACCCTTGGGTGACTAGGGTCTCGAGATATCGGCAAAACCGTGGACCCGGGTACCCCTAGAATGTGTTTATACAATATGGATATCAAATGAAAGCTGTTGATGAGTGCTATAGTACAGGATAAGTTTTATACCCCTGTGTGACTAGTGTTTCGAGATATAGGCCAAAACGTGGACCCGGGTACCCCTAGAATGTGTTTATAGAATATGGATACCAAATGAAAGCTGTGGATGAGTGCTTTAGCAGAGGGTAATTTTCATACCCCTGGGTAAGTAGGGTCTCGAGATATAGGCCAAAACGTGGACCCGGGTACCATAGAATGTGTTTATAGAATATGGATATCAAATGAAAGCTGTTGATGAGTGTTTTAGTACAGAGTAATATATTATCCAGAGACGGACTGGTACTGGGATTAGGATTAGGTCTGGGAATGAGACTCGGAATGGGACTGGGACTGGAATAAAATACATACCACCTTCTGGAACAGGCAATAAGGGATGCAGAAGAATGAGAAGAAATTAAGAGAAGAGAAAAGAGAAAAGAGAGAAGGAATTTGAGGGAGATATAGAATGAGACGAAGATGGAGATAGATGAAGCGAAAAAGACGGAGGGAGGAGTGAATAAAAGGATTAGGAAAAAGTGAAGAGGGGGGAGGGCAGAGTCAGACGGAAAAAGCCTATTAAAATGTATGCAGATTGGCCAAATTTAGGGCAGGCCAACGTCTGCCGGGTCTTCTAGAAATAATAAAAATTTATGTTACGACCTTTCGATAAACAGAAATCATTAATAACTTACAAATACTCAGCATATCGAAAAGCTGAAACATTCGATATTCGATTAAGTGAACAAATCGAAAATGTGGGAAAAGGCACATCATAGACCGGATGTAGCGGATCATACAATTTCGTACTTAAAAATTCTCGATCAAATAAAACTGTATTGTAGGGAATTGCAATCAGTACACGGAACGTTATTGAGTGAAATATAATCCAAAAGAAACTGCAGGTAAACGGAATAAAATTAAATACGAGCAACTTAATTATCGAACGCGCAGTTTAGACTAGAGTTTACAGGTTCCGTAATTTTTTATGAACACTGTGATTGTGCCCTCACGGCCACAGCGGCATTTATCTATGACTGTGACGGACCAATGATAGAACGGCACTCTGATCCAAATCACAGTTCACATTATCGACTCTGAGATTTCGCATTAACTTTTGCATACTATTGCTGATGCTGTCATATTTTTGTGCCTTCAAGCCATAACAGTCAAAGTAATTTTTCATTGTTTTTCAGGAGAGCTTTTAAAATATTCAAATCCTTGAAGTCAAGGAATTTGGATAAAATTGAGATTTTACGCTAGAATTAAGCAAACAAGTTATAATTTATTTAATAATTTGGGTTCGCTGCGAGATTGAAGGCAGTAATAATTTATTTAGAAGGTATAAAGCAAAATATTACCTTTTGAATTTTTTTGAAAAAGATTTGTTTGTGATGTTCAAATAATAATATATCTTTAGTTGTTTTGACACTATATTTGCAATTATTATATTTTTCTTTTTTATGAATTTACTTTGCTCTCCTGAAAACCTATACAAAATTATTTTGGCTTTTATGGCTTGTAGCAACAGATATCGATTGTTAGCGCTGACTTTTTCATGGTAGTCCCTGTAGCAATTTACTGGGTCATGGTTGTGCCATTCAATCACAGTTTAAGTCACATGCTCATTATTTCCTAGCGAATTGTTCCTGTGACGAGAGCTAAAGGGCTAATTAATGGTGACTTATAACCATAAAAACATAACCAGATAAAACAGCTGAGCGAACCTACCTTTTGGAAATTAATGTAATTGCTTAATGGTGCCATACCATAACGCTAACGCCATAACCATACTATAGCCAAACAATTGGTTTTTGGTTTTTCGCCATATTCATAACCTAAAAATATTTGAGTTGGTGAATTTATTAACTTTTTGTATATTTTATTTATTGCTTTGGACGCGTTTTGACTAAGAGACTTATTTTTTGTGGAATGTGCTTGTAATTTTTTGCGTTTTCTTCATTTTTATGAAATTTTCACGATTTTTAAGTTAAGGCACCATTAATCGATCACATTGGTGATGGATATGGATATGGGTATGGTTACGACTATGGCGTTAAGGTTAAGGAAGTTTAATTTGGCTTTAAGTTTGAGTTTGTTAATGCTATTATTGGCAAGCCTGATTGCGGGCGCGTAGCAGATGCCGACACACTCAGTAAGCCACTGCGATTAATTTCATCAGCAACAGTTATGTTTACTGTGTTCTTTCAGTAACTGTGAAAAAGTCACAGTTACATGCATTTTTGCCAAATTTAACTAAGATTTTAGCAATGCAAATGCAATAGCAGAAGCCAGCGATCGCAAAATTTTTTAGTTTTATTATAAAAGTCGCTGATTGCTATTTTTCCAGCGAAATTAAAAATCTCAAAGTTGTTTCCCGGAAGACATAAGATCTAAAAAAAATAACCTTTACATATCGAGCGATATAAAAAAAACTCTAAAAATATAAAAAATAACTAACTCAAAAAATAACTGCAACATTTCGAGGGATATAAAACCTCAAAAAATAACTGTGATTTTCCGACTGACTTAAAAACTTCAAAAAATAAGCATTACTTACCGAAAGATATAGATAACTCAAAAAATATTAAAAATAACTATTTCTTTTCGAGCGGTATAAAAAACTTTTAAAATAAATGTCACTTTTCGAGAAATATAAAATAATTTAAGAAATAACTCTTACTCGCCCAAAAAGGGTATGTAACTCTTCGAGAGATACATATAAAAAACCCGAGACCCATTTTAATAGTTATTTGTTTTTAGTCGAAAAAGTCTGGGTCAAAAAATTGTCCTAAGTGAAAGTTTATAAAATCCTGGGGACCCGTATTGCATTTTCATGACGAATCATTCATCCTTTTCGTTTTTCGGATTTTTAAAAACAAAATGTCCACAGATAAAAGTAAATTCTGGACTTTAATTTCATAAGTCCGAAAATAAAAGTTTATGAGGTGGGTTTAGTCAAAGGCTGAGGTATGCTCAAGTCAATCCAGAGTCGGATGGAGGTCCCACTTCCCCCACCTAAATAAATACACAGTAAATTTGTGTTTTGATTTCGAACACACACACACACGCGGCTCTCGGGCTAAAATATCCACAACCTTGAATCCAGGAGAGAGAGAGAGAGAGAGAGAGAGATGTTCACTAAGTAGTATCGCTTATATTATAATCCAAGGACGACGGCTCTCCGCAGAGAGAGAGATAGAGTGCTAGCTAGCGGTAGCCGAGATGGTGGAGACGACGGTGGCTCTCGCTAAGGGGTGCTAACGGCGGTAGTAGTGACGGCGGTAGTTAGGATCACGCCCAGGGAGAGAGTACTGGATGACGGTGGCTCTCACCAAATAGCTATGACAACGGGTGGCTAGGCTTCGGGATGGGATGTCCGTGGATCGGGATCGCGATGATGATGGTACCTACGGCGAAGTGTCTATTAGTATGAGACTAACTAACTACAATATATTGGCTCGGGTATTCGGCTAGGGTAGTAGGGGAGTTTGTCCCGCCGCAGGCGTTGGGAAGTGTTCCCCTCTTACCTGAGCCATGTATCCGTGCATTACCCTTCTTCTGAGTAATAGGGGGGTGAGTCCCGTCTTACTCAGAGGAGATGATAACAAAATATTAGGGTTGCCCAATAGGCCGTGGGGGGAAGTACCATCGGCAAAACCGACCTTATAACTTTACCCCCCTCGACCCAAAGGGAGTCCCTGGAATATGGGTAGGGCTGCCCAATAGGCCTGGGGGAAGTACCATCGGCAGAACCGACCTTGTAACTTTACCCCCGTCGACCCAAAGGGAGCCCCTACAATGTATTTATATTTGCTCAGGCAGTCTGCCAGGGTAGTGGGGAAATCCGCCCCGCCACTAGCGTTGGGACAGGTTTCCTTCCTACCCGAGAAGGCTGCTCGTGCATTACCTTTCGGATGAGTAATAAGGGGTGTAAATCCCGTCTTACTCACCGGAAATGTGGGTAAACCTGCGGGGTGTCCGATAAGCAGGGGGGGCGTACCATCGGTGGAACCGACCTTGTAACGCACCCTCCTAACCCAAAGGGCACCCCTTGTCGACCGCCAGTGGCGGCCGACACGCACTTCACTTACCTACGGCGAAGTGTGCCTGGTGTATTCCGGCCAATCATTTTATTCATAGGTAACTATGAACACGTTGGGAATTATGCTCGCATTGTCGCGCACAGCGCGCAACGAATGAAAATTCCCAAGCATTGTGCGTTCACCATCGCTGGCTTGTTTTGTGCTTGCGCGATGGTTGTTGGGCCGGTATGTATGTATATATGTATTTCGGTACATACACTACTACTTCGGGTGGGCAGTAAATGGAAATTATGATGTTAGGGGTGGGCGCTAAATAGGAAATAGATATTGCGGCGTAGCATTTGCTACGTTACAAGTTAAACCCGGAATTTTATTTTTTAGAGACAAATAAAGGTCCAACCTTATAATTATGCAACGACTCATCCAAAAAACGATTTTTGCCCGTCTTATATCCTTCATATCTGGATTTGAAACCTGTTTGGACACTTAAAAATTTTTGTTACTTATACCAGAAATTTATCATCGAAAAATCGTAACCAACTCTCATAATATTATACTTATACTTTTCCATAGTAAACTTACACCTGTTTTTTCGCTATAAAGATTGATCCATCTCAAATGATGGTCTTGAAATTCCGTTCACCTCTTTCTGGTGAAACAAGAGAGTTTGTATGAAAAAAATTCGTTCTGTTTGGATGAGCCTTTCCATAATAATAGGGCCGGAGTTTTATTCTCTCCTTAAAAAATATAAGTCCGGATTTAACTTAATAATCTTAATATAAACTTAAGAAAAGTGTTATTGTTTCAGAAGCGAAATAAAATAATTATAAAATAACAGTTATTTTCCCAAAAGACATAAAAACTTAATGAAACTGTTACTTTTAGAGCAATACAAAAATATTTAAACAAAATTAACTCGGATTTTCCGATAAAAGCGAAATAAAAAACTCAAAATATTACTTTCCGAAAGTTATAAAAAACCAATAAATAACTGTAATTTTTCGAGCTTATAAAAAACTATAAAGGTGACATAGCCTCTACAATATAAGTTGTTTTGTTTAAACTTCGCCCAATCGTGCTTACAAGCTACATCTCATGTCTACTAGCTAGAGACTTACCGTTCGAAAAATCGCCGTCCTGGTTCAACTAATTTGCTATAACAATGAAATGACACATTTTGAAAGAAATCCTTCATCGCTTCAGCAAATAAAATTTTCTTGTATGGACGTACATCGGCTTTCGGCGTCCACCAATCTGCGCGACCTATTACAAATGATGGCTCTCTTCTCATTTTTCCTTTACGCGCTGTATTCTCTGACACGTGTGGCAATGGTAGTATCATTGTTTTACCGTTATTTGAGTTGCTATTTCTGCAGCTATTCAATTGGTACGCGTATGCACTAACCAACAACAATTGATTGCAAAAACTGTGACAGCAATGGTAAATGCTGCTGCTTTTAAATACCCAAAAGCGTGCGTTCTCGTACCTTGATCCTATGAACGTTAGAGGCATCGAAGTGGGAAGAGTTGTATGCCTTGTATCTGTATCTGGAGTCGTTTTTGTTGGCGCATTACCGTTGGTTAATTGCGTTGTTGTTGTCGATAGTCGCTCCTCATATCCTATGATACATATGTATGTATCTGTATATGTCCGGTTAGGGTATACATATGTTTCCTTGTATGTGTATTGATTTTATGAACTAATTAAGTCGCTTTGTGGCTTATTGGTGCGACGATTAGTGATGCAATCAACTTTACAACTCAATCAATTACTAGTCATTTTTAGAACATCTGAATTCAATGGAGAATGAAATCAATGCTTGGTGATGAAACACATTCTCAACCCACATATAAGCTCGGAATTAGAATAGTCTTTGTATGGGAACTTTTTAGTACACGAGCGCTTAATTAGTTATAAAGGCTGTTTCTAATTAGCAAACACCAATGAGAATGCGGAGACGAGATGCATTTGAAGAATGACAAAGCATATTTGTATAGAATTTGGCACATAAATAGCTAATAGTGTAGAACGAGCGTAGCACGTAGGCTCCCGCCAACAGGTACTTTTTAATTATAAAGATCTAGATCTAAAAATATCTTAAGGTATTTAATTCGGAATACTTTTCGGAGGCTTAACTCATGATTTGATGACTTCGCACTTTTTGGGGATTATATCGGTGATATTTGTGGGCCATTGTTTCGGGAGTATATCTTGGCTTAGTCGGGATTGTATTCGAAATATTATCAGAATTATTCGAAATATGTAGTTTTTGTAATAATTTTCATACTACCTCGGAATTGTTTTTCCGGTCATATCGGGACTATTTTGGGATTGTTTTAAATTACTTTGGGACTTCTTCAGGGCCGTTTCGGAACTGTTTAAATTTAGGGTTATTCTGGGACTGCTGCAGGATAGTTTGGTAGTGCTTCATAATATTTTCGGCACTGTTAAAGGAGTAATATCAAGACTCATCCGTGATAGTTTCCCGGGTCATTCGGGACTCTTTTACACCATCTTCCCGAGGGCTTTCGGCATAACTTAAGGATCATTTCGTATTGTTTCAAACATCATAAAGGACAACTTCGAGTCGATTGGGGATTATTTTCAAGCTCGTTTCGGGGTTAATATAGTATGACCTCCGAATTTTGGAGACAGTTTTTGGTATAATGTTGCTATTGCGTAAGGATCTTTGTGGGACTTTTTCGGTATTGTTTTCGAGACCATTTCGGGTTTGCATGCAGGACTATGTCGTGTTTACTTCTGGATTGTTGTTAGCCCGAAACATTTTTTTATCTTCATTCGTCATCCTAATACGTTATTTTGAGCGCGGCCGATTTGAACACTAGTCTACTGTCGACCGATTCACCCTTATTTTAATTGTTTTCAATGCTGTCACGACAAACACAACCCCAAGGTTATGCGGAGTATTACGTATGTGGATAGATCTTCGCAGATTTTTTGACTCCTCGAAACTTGCGGTCTATGCATTTTGGTCGCTTCCTACCGGCGGATGTCTACCGCGGCAATATTCTTAGCTCCTTATCTGATTCACCATTTACCAGTTCTTTTAGTATGCGTCAAATCATTTCTGATTCACCTATTTCTGTGGTAGTTTGAGGTATCAGCCAATCGTTCGCCGATTTCCCTGCATAGTCCACCAACTTCGCAACAACACGTCCACTTCTCACCCATCTCGCCATTGCAATCTATCACTCATCACCCCATCACCTCTATTAGTTACAACTCTCCCTTATAATATGTTTGTGTGTTAGACGCATATTATACCAACATAATGATTATTCATTAGAAAAAAAGAAGTGTGGCGCCTACTCGACTCCATAAGGGTTGGATGCTACTCCCGCATTCGACGAGACCCACCTTACAAATGGATTAACGGAAATAAATAATAATCTGGTAGGGATGGTCTAGAAGGTTTAATTTTGTCATATAAAATAGTCCCCGAGATGGTGGGGTTTATACCTAAATCGCGCTTGATATCGGAACGTACCGTTTCTGTATCGGGCAAAACACCATCAACATCGATAACACTCCACAAATGGTTCGGGAAGTGTCTTTATCGCTACAACGATAGCAACAATGGGCTATGAGATACGTTATTTGAATACAGTGAGCCCCATATAACATGGATTTTTCCCAACTTCGAGTCTGAGAATCAGCACCATTTGTCACTCCGTTAACTCACCAAAAATGTTTACCAAGTGTTACTTCACTCACCCTTTTCTCTTCCCCTCTACCTTCCTCTCATTAGCATTCACCTCCTCTCCACAGCTTTCCTTCGCTCTCCATCATCCTCTTCTTTCGTTCTCATTTCCTCTCTTTTTCGCTCTCACTGCCTTATATAACTTTTACGAATTTCAGTATTGTATCATAAATGCATCTGAGATATCCAGTATGAAAATTACCACTCGTATAGAATTTGCCACGCACCCGTTTCTCGTATTCCTTATTAAAATATTCTAACGTCAATACTTTTAAATGAATAGAAGTCCAAGATTGTATTTTGATATTTTAAGAACGTTCTTTATTGAATCGGAAAACAAGTTTAACAATACAATTTTTTTATTTAAATATTTAAGGATACATGTAAAGCTTCATTTCCTCTTCGGTGCCCTTCTCTTTTCTTTTTCTCTGCCAATATTAAGAATCCCAAAAATATGGAAGTCACGTTGCCGACTGTACCTGCGTAATATATCAAAGGAAAAACAAAACTCCATTTAAGATTAAAAGTTTAAGATTACTCAAATAAAAGAAGATTTTTTAGTGCTCGCTTATAAATAGTCTACAATACTTACATAACGCTTCATACCAAGTATTGCCCAGCAAACGTTTATACTTCTTTGAATACGGGTCATCAAAAAATACACTCAGCACCGACACATCCTTCGAGTGCAAGCCGATGTATTTTAATTCACTGAAATTGAGATTATAATAAAAAGGGGTGTCAAAACTTTGGTTATCAAGTTAAAGTTGAATGATCCTTAAGTTTTAATTGAAGAAAAGTGGCATTAAATAGGAGGCCTAGTATCATAAGAAACCGAACCGGATTCAGCCCGACGAAGGACTACTCATGCTCATTCTTAGCTTTTGGAAAGCACTTTTGAGGAAAAAATAACAACAACAAGCCGAATTTTGAGAGCGAAGTTGGTGGAGAGTCAACGAGGCAAGCAAGTTCGAATAGGGAGAAAACAAATGTAGGAGACTGAGGGTAAGAGAGCTCTGTTTAAGTACCTAACTGCAGCAAGAATCGTCCAGCACTTGGAATCACACAGGGAAAGTAAGCGCTTCGCATAAGCCAGCGAAACCTTATTAGGAGGTCGAAGGCAGTGCACTGCCAAGAACTTTGCAAGAAGCCCTCGATACATTTTGAAAAACAGAGAAGATTCGGTGTAATAGGCGGAGCACGCTACCACCACACCACGACAGCCAGCGTGAGAGACAATGGACGTGATAATGAATAACGCTAAAGAGAAGGATGGATAAAGTGGTTGATAGGTCTAATGGAGGCAACTAAGGCTTACTCGGAGAATTTAAAAAGAAGCAACGTTGTGGCTGACGATGCGAATCAGACACTGACTGTGGTGCTAATTGATCTTAGCAATCTTTTTGGGCTGACATCTATCGAAAAATATAGATCTGTAGGAAGGCAGCTTTTCAGCTCATGATCAATCAAGAACCTGAAACTTGGTCGGAGAGAAGGAGGCTTACTGACAAAAGAAATTTTTCATGATTTACCTCTATTTTCTTCATTTATACTTACTCTGGCGTAGCTGTAGTCGTGAAAAGATCTATGGGTAATGACGCCACCGAAATTCCAGATTGTATATCATTGCAGGATGGCAAGCATTCGGGACAGTAAAGTGCCTCCTCGTAATAGCGTTCTAGCCCAGGAACGGCCTCGCGCTCTTTAAGTGCGTTATTCCATTTGACTGAAAATACCATTGAATAACGAACTAATAGCTGAAAATTTTATTCAGTTCAATAAAAATTAGAACTGTTTGTTTGTTTGTTTGTTCAAATTTGTCATTAATCGTATTTCAAATTACTCAGTTACAAATAAATTATTTGTTATTGAATTCAGTTCATTTTAAATAAGGGCCGTGTGATTGATTCGTTACTCAAAAAAATTCTTACTAATCATGTACCAAATTTCTAAATTACTTATGTTTAAATTTAGCTCAGCTTAAAGTTAAGATCGTGCGATTGATTGATTGCTTAAGAGGCTTAATAATCAAATTTCAAATTTCTCAATTACAATTTAATTACTTATGGTTGAATAAAGCTATTTTAAAATAATGGCTATGCGATTGATTGGCTACTCAAAATTTTCATTAATCATATTTCAAATTACTCAATTAATTCGACTGCGACTGAATTTAGTTTATTAATTACTTATAATTGAATTCAGTTCATGTAAAATGAGGGTTGCTCAGTTGGGTGGTTACTCAATATTTTAATAATTTTTTATCAAATTACTCAATTACAAATTAATTACTTATGATTGAATTCAGTTCGCTTAAAGTTAGGACCGTGTGAATAGTTGGATACTTAAGAGTTTAAATAATCACATTTTTAATTTCTTAATTAAAATTTAGTTTCTTGTGATTGAATTTAGCGCATTTAATTAATTGTGCGATTGATTGATTACTCAAAATTTTTATCAATCGTATTTCAATTACTCAATTAATCGATTGATTATATTCTTGGTTCATTAGAAAATATGTTTACTTGATTAACTAGTTTTTTGACTATCCAAAAACCCAAGTTAATTCTTTACTCGCCCTTTTGGTTAATCACAGCTGAAGTAACTAGATTTTTCGTGCGTAAAAGTGCTGAAAAAGTTTGCTTGCATTGCTTTTCAGCCCATTTTTTATATTCCCTTTTTTATGCGAACGGAAATACTTACTGACTTTGAAAAAACACGATTTTAGCTTAAATTTTCTACTCACAATTGTAAGATACCAGACAAACACGTGCTGAAGAGTGCAAAAAATTAGTCCTTCCTGATCGCCGCAAAAGCTCGATACAACGTAAAATGGTATACAATGGCACAGAGCCAACATGCTGCGCATAAGAAAATGTGTTATGCAATCCGAGAAACTATAAGGCTTTGTACGAAAGACTCCATTTTTAGGAAACTCATCCTAAAAAATAACAATTGCGCTATGCAAGAGAGGGGAAAACGAAAAAGAGAAATAATGCTAAAATAAAGATATTTGATAACATAAAATTTGTACTTACAGTTTGTGGACTAAATGACCGAAGTGATGGTTCTGTGCTAATCAAAAATGCTCTCAACAAAACAGAAGAACCTTCGCCACTTGATAAATATAGCTCTTGTGATTCAACGGATGATGGATCCGGATATGTGTCTGAATCATGTACAATAACAATGTAGCCGTCTATATTTAATATGGACATAAACTCATCTTTATGACTTGTATTTAGGACAACTTTCAAACCCAAATCTGGACCAACGAAACGATCACGAAATCTACGTTTGGCGTAACTGCAAGTATTAAAAAACAAAGAGGTTAGTTTAAAAAAAACCAGTGATCGAAACCTAATAACTATATATAAAAAAAATCGCCAGGTAATAATTTTTTTTTTTTGAACTTTTTATTTCGCTCGTAATTTTTCGTGTTCACGAAGTATATAATCGAACTCTGACATGTTCTCTTAAAAAATAAGCTCGATTTGGAGATATATTCTCATGTCTAATCAAGCTTGTAACTTACTAATAGCCTTTATTAAAGGCGCAACACAATCCATATGTAGTCCAACTGTCTTGAAAGACTGTACGATCGAAGCAATAAATTTCTCGTCCTCCCAGTTTGCATTTGCGTATAAAATTTTTACAAGTTGCTGACAGCTGGAAAAAAAGCAATAATTACCAATAATTTAAAGACAATGGAAAAGGTTTCATCAGAATTCCTTGGTGTTCAAAGTCTAATAAAAACATATATGTGACCCAGTCTATGAAAAGGTGGCTTATGACTCAAAAAGAAATTGCGAGAAACAGTTGTTAAAAGCTGTTTTTTTAGTCATAACTCACCTTTTCATAGACCGGGTCACATACACTTAGTGCGATTTCCTCCCGATCATATTTAGGCCGAGCTTCTCCTTAAACTTGCTTCGTGCTTCTTCGTAATTTTTCCTACAAATTGGAGGGATGGCTCCTACATGTTCTATGCCGACTCCAAACGGCAACTGTAAGGCAGATGATTTTTCGCTGAGCAGCGTCCCATGGCAAAAATGCTCTCGTAATTTCATGGGCGACCCCGTTTAGAAAAACCCTTTTTTAATTGAAGAAAACTTTTTTCTAAATTTTTGATGCTGCTTTGGCAAAGAATTGACCCCAGGGCCTTTGGTGTGATAGGCGGAGCACACTAATGCCAAAATACCACACCACGTCAGTCGCAGAAAGCTGTCCATTGAATTGTCTATATATGCCGAAGGATGACATATACATAAAATACTGGCTGGTAAATATTTTACGGGCACCGAATGGAGTCTGAGAGTGCAATCACCGCCACGACAGCGCAATCGCAGTTTATTATAACTTCGACAAAGTTATTTTATTATCAACCGCAGGCCATTTTGGTTTCTACAACTTTGGCTTTGAAGATGCCAGCTGCTGCTTAGAAGCCGGGTAAAAAGTATGAGCTGTAATTGTTCTCAGAAGCCTCCTGCTCCGTGACTGTCGTTCAGTTTAGATTGTTCACTGTAGATTAATATTGCTCTTACTAACATACATTTTTTGTCAGCTCATCTCTGAGTAGGGTCCGAGGAGAAAACAAAAATTCGTCAGACAGATGTTGTTGTTGTTGTAGCAATGCTTCGTCAGACAGATCAAGTGTGCTTTAATACTTTCGCAACGTGAGTCGCCGTTCACTGTCTATTTCTAATATATATAATTATATACTGCACAACAACAATTTCAGCAGACGATATAACATCGGACAACTACGAGCGCAGTCAGCTTAAGACGACGCTAGATAAGCTACGCGCATGCATGTGTTTAGACACAGCGAGCTACAGAAGAGCGAGAAGTCAATAAGCAACTATTCGGGTAGGCTTTTTGCGACAAGTCTATACCCTGGGAGAACATAATGACGGGGCAACCGTTGCAGTGTAAGGAATGAGTTAATCTGTTTTATTTTAACACGTTCTAAGTGAAGTACTCGTATACATTAAATTGTGAAGTTTTACTACCATTGTAGTGCTGAATAATGAGCATTTTGTTTTACAACGTATTGCAGTCGATTTGTTTGGCAGTTCAGTGAGCAGACATGTAACAGAAAATCATCAAGGGTTCTCAAAATTCGTAACAGCATATATTTTTCGGGTCGTTGTCCCATATGTGTTCCCTTGGTGTGGGGTTAGATACGATATATGAACGGACAGAGAATCGCTGCATGGAGTTGCGGCAATGAAGACAATAGCCTAAGCTATGCTGAAATAATGGGAAAATTTATTATTTGCTAGCCATATAGAAGAAGTTAACCAGGAAACCACAAAATGGAGGAAAAGCTCGTTTGAAGTGATGGCACTTAATATATACTTATGTAAGGGTAGCAACTCTGTTTTGGTCTAAGCAGTAGTAAGTGACGAGCAGCCGACGAGAGTGTACGCCGCGCAAGGCGTATCAATCCTAATTACATACATTCAAACATTATTAAATTTCATATTAATATTTTTATTAACTAACTCATTAAATGTTTAAACTAAAGTGCGAGTGTTCATTTACTTAAATCGAATTCATCAAGCCCCTGTTTCCAAGTACCTTTCAGGTCAGAAGGGGATGAATCGGCGTAAGAATTGTAAAATTGCAAATAACGGGATAGTGAGACTCCGGCAGAGTGGCGTTGGTGCTCCGCTGGCATTCTGTGAATTTCGTTGTGTATTAAACGTTGAGTTCAAATATATATATATATATTTGTGCAAAGCATTAATTGTCCGTAAGTAAGAAAGAGAGGTTAATGTGACTTACATTTAAAGTAGCAAATGTCGCATGTATACCATTTGCGTGAACGAGATGCGTAAAATACTCCATAATCGAGTTAACCGAAGAAGTAATATTCACTAAGTAATATAGAAACGTACGGTAGCGAAATAGAGATGAACGTCTAATATCTCTGAACGGTAGCGTGAAACATATACGCGTGAATGAAACAATAACGTGCCCGGTATCGCAAATAATACGATTCGGGAAAGAAAACAAACGAAGCAAATTTCTAATTAGAAACTAACGTCAACGAGATCGTGCATAAACACACGTACAAAAGCGTATAAAAACGAATTTTAACAACGAAAGGGTGATTATAGTAACGAAAAACGTAAACAAACAAAATGCCGCTTGTAAAAGTTAATAGTTTAAGATTGACGGAGATTAAAGAACTGCTCAGTGAAAGAGGATTGGAGACAGAAGGGCTGAAAAACGAGTTAGTATTGCGACTAAGCCAAGCGGTTGGCACGGATGTAATAGAATTTACTCAAACGAATGTGCAAGAGCAAATTAATGAGTTGCGCGAAATGTTTACTTCGATGATGCAAATGATGCAAACCAGGCATGCTTAACGAACGAAACGATATCATTTCGTTACGATAATCAACGCTAATAAACGAAACGAAGTCATTTCGTTTCGTTTATTAACGTTAAGAACGTCAAATCAACGTTAATTTGACGATCTTAACGTTAATAAACGAAACGAAGTGACTTCGTTTCGTTTATTAACGTTGATTATCGTAACGAAATGATATCGTTTCGTTCGTTAAGCATGCCTGATGCAAACAAACTCAAACACCCCAGTTAGTGTTGTCGCGAGCACATCGAATTCGCAAAGCGGTCAAACGGCTATCAAAACGTCGGTGGTAAACGTTAACAAAAGCAAATATTCGGTGAAAGAAATCGCGGAAACTATACCGGACTTCGATCCAACAAACGAATCGTCAATCACGGTTGAACAATTTATAGACAGAGTTAATAGTGTTATGAGCGCATACCAATGGGAAGAAAAGTGTTTGTTATTGGCAGTGTATAGTCGACTCAAAGGCGCCGCGAAAATGTGGCTCAATTCTACAGATAAGTTATATTCGAATTGGAGTGAGTTGTCACAACAGTTGTGTAAAGAGTTTAGCTGTATGCCGGACGAAGCTGACATACATTACAAAATGAGTCAAGCAGTGCGTAAAACAAACGAAACACTACTAGATTATTGTTTTCGTATGAGTGCTTTAGGTAAACGGTATGCTTTGAGTGAACCAGCAGTAGTGAAATATGCGAGAGAAGGGTTGAAGCATCGCGAGTTACAAGTAGCTTTGGCAGTCAATCGGTTTAAAACAATGCGCGAATTTCGTCAAGCGATCACTGATTATACCAGGCATGCTTAACGAACGAAACGATATCATTTCGTTACGATAATCAACGTTAATAAACGAAACGAAGTGACTTCGTTTCGTTTATTAACGTTAAGATCGTCAAATTAACGTTAATTTGGCGTTCTTAACGTTAATAAACGAAACGAAATGACTTCGTTTCGTTTATTAACGTTGATTATCGTAACGAAATGATATCGCTTCGTTCGTTAAGCATGCCTGGATTATACAAAAAACATTCCTGCGCGTTCGGGTAAATACGAAAAGCCGGTTGAAAGTGAGAAGAGTAGTGGCGAAAGAAGTGACAAAAACAAACAACTGATTTGTTTTAATTGCCAAGAAAAGGGGCATATATCTACCAAATGTCCACAACCACAACGTAGGCAAAGATGCATAGACTGTGATAAAGTGCATCCCAAAAGTGAACCACAAAATTGTGGAAAGAAGAAAACAGTGGTGAGAAAAACGAATACACAGCGCGAAATTATATACAATAACATTTTTGAGTAGAGTGTTTTGATCAACGGAAAGCAATTTATGGCATTTATCGATACAGGTAGTGAATGTAGCATGGTCAGAGCGACTGTAGCAAATAAGGTAAATTGCGAAAAAGAAAAATGTTTATTAAAAGTTAGTGGGTTTTGCGGAGGTGTTATATATGCACATGCAAAGATTCATGTTGATTTACAAATTGAAAATCTAAAACGATTAGTAACATTATATGTTGTTGACGATGAGCTCTTATCAGCAGATTTGTTATTAGGGCAAAACATTTTTAATGATATGCGTGCGGTTATCGTAGACGGGCGAATAACATTAGCGAGCGAAAATAAATTTAATATCGACAATATCAAGTGCGGAGTTGACGATATAAATGTAAAAACTGAACTAACTGAGTTGTTGAATAACTACGGAGATGTTTTTTCAACAAATATACGTGAGATAGGTAAAACTGATTTGGTTCAAATGAAGTTAACTTTAGATACTAACATTCCGATAGCGCAAAAACCATTTAGGGTTCCCGAACCTAAAAAGCAAATAATAGCGGATTTGGTTAATGAACTTTTAGCGTCTGACATTATAGGCAAATCAAATTCGGAATATGCTAGTCCGATGATCTTAGTTAAAAAGAAAAATGGTAGTGAGCGATTGTGTGTTGATTTTAGGCGACTCAATCAGCATATGAAAAAAGAAATTTTCCCAATGCCAAATATTGAGGAACAACTACAAAGTGCAAAGAAATACGTTTATTTCACGGTATTAGACTTAAATAGTGGGTATTATCAAATACCAATTGCGGAAGACAGTCAAAAATACACCGCATTCGTAACTACGGAGGGGTTATTCGAGTTCAAGAGGATGCCTTTCGGACTTAAAAATGCGCCGGTAGTATTTCAGCGATTAATTGCTAAAATAAAAGAACGTGTCAAATGTGATGATATGATGAACTATATGGATGACATTTTAATCGGTAGCCAAACGGTAAACGAGATGTACGAAAAATTGCAACGAGTACTCAGCGCTATTCGCGAAGCAAACGTTACGTTAGATATACAAAAATGTGAATTTTTGAAAAACACAATCGAGTTCTTGGGTCATGAGTTAACCCCGGACGGTATTGCACCTGGTCTCGCGAAAACTTTATCCATACGTGATTATAAAACGCCAACAAACGTACCCGAAGTAAGGCAGTTTCTCGGGCTTAGCGGTTACTTTCGTAAATTTGTCCCGGGATACGCACTAATAGCTGCGCCATTAAATCGACTTTTACGTAAAAACGAGCCATTTGTATGGGCGGAAAATCAACAAAACGCATTTAATAAACTTAAAGATATTTTAGTTTCTCGACCGGTGATGACTGCATTTCGAGTTGATGCAGAACATCAAGTACATACTGACGCGAGTTCAATCGGGCTTGCGGGCGTGTTATTACAAAAAGAAAATGAACATTGGAAACCTGTCGAATATTATAGTCGGGCAACCACAGACGCGGAGAAAAAGTATCACAGCTACGAGCTTGAGACGCTAGCGGTAGTCGAAACCGTTGAAAGATTGCGGTACTACATTTACGGGAAACGAATAAAATTAATTACCGATTGTAGCACAATAACGACAACAATGAAAAAACGCGAATTGGTGCCACGAATCGCGCGGTGGTGGTTGCGTATTCAGGATTATGATCTTGATATTGAGCATCGCAGTGGGCAGCGAATGGCGCATATAGATGCGTTGAGCCGTTCTCCTGTTGAAGAACCGCGTGAAATTGAAACAGCATTATTACGAACCGACAAAGTCAAAATAGCTGAAGAAGATTGGCTGTTTGGTATGCAATTGCAGGACGAACATATCAAAGAAATCATCGATAAAATACAACGAGGCGATAAAGGCGCTACGAAAGAATTTGAATTGAAGAAGGGGAGATTGTTTAAGGTAGTTAACGGTAAATACGCTTGGGTAGTTCCAAAGACATTACGGTGGCAAGTTGTCCATAACGCACACGACAAAGCTGGACATTTAGGTCTAGAGAAAACGCTACAACGCATTGGTGAGCATATGTGGTTTGCTCGCATGCGAAACTACGTTAAGTCATACCTTAAGTCGTGCATTGAGTGCACATACAACAAAGTTCCAGGGGGTATGAAAGAGGGTGAATTACACGTGGGCGAAGTGGAGCCCATACCATTTAAAACGGTGCACGTAGATCACCTTGGTCCATTTCCGAAGAGCGTAAACGTAATGAACATATACTGGTTATAATCGACGCGTTTACACGATTCGTAATTATACGAGCTGTGAAAAGCACTGCGACAAAACACGTAATCGACGTATTCAAAGACATCAGTAGTTTCGTGGGTATGCCTGAGCGCATTATTTCCGATCGTGGAACCGCATATACTTCTAAAGAGTTTGAACGTTTCTGCAAAGACAACTACATTAAGCATATAGCTAACGCAGTGAGAACTCCACGAGCCAACGGGTTGGTTGAGCGTTGTAATCGAACCATTTTGTCAATGCTTTTGCCAACCGTAACCAACGATAAACGCTGGGACGAATCGCTTCGAAATTTACAATGGTGCCTCAATAGTATGAAAAACAAAACAACGTTGTGTACACCGCAAGAGTTACTCTTCGGTTTTCGACCACGCGATGTCCTCCAAAATAAGATTGCCTGGCATTACAACATGATGACTCATCTACAGAAAATATAGACGAACTACGAGCAACGGCAGCAGACCGTATAGTACGAGAGCGCATAAAAAGTAAGCAGCGATTTGACCAAAAACATGCAATTCCAACCAAGTATAAAGTCAACGATCTGGTAGTTGTAGAATACGAAGCTCCAAGTACAGGTACGTCACGTAAATTAGAACCCCGGTACAAGGGACCATTCCAAATAGTCCGCATATTAAATAACGACCGCTACGTTGTACGAGATATTCCTGGGTCTAAAAGAACGCAACGTCAGTATTCCTCCGTTTACGCCAGCGATAAAATTAAACCATGGTGTACTCTACCACAATTATATGAGGGCGAATATAATAGCGATATTGAAGACGGCGAAGATTTAACAGGAAAGGCCGAACTGTAAGGGTGGCAACTCTGTTTTGGTCTAAGCAGTAGTAAGTGACGAGCAGCCGACGAGAGTGTACGCCGCGCAAGGCGTATCAATCCTAATTACATACATTCAAACATTATTAAATTTCATATTAATATTTTTATTAACTAACTCATTAAATGTTTAAACTAAAGTGCGAGTGTTCATTTACTTAAATCGAATACATCAAGCCCCTGTTTCCAAATACCTTTCACTTAGCTCAAATCAACATAATACCATTTCCGCTATCCTACGCGTATTAATGAAAGTCTCGTTGTCGAATGTATCGTATGTGTCCAGGAATTTTTGAAAATCTGTGTAATCTTCAGTGGAACAGCTGAGCACACATAATGTGTGTGTAATAAATATCGATTTGTATGTTTTGTTTTCGCATTATTTGCTGTTTGATAAAAAGCCAACGCATTTTTTGAAAAATTGAGCAATTGCCTATTCGCTTGCGGTGTGGGTAATGTTGAGAAACTTAATGGTGATTGATGAAATCAACATCGCTGCTAGATAATGGTCCCTTTCTAGATGTACTAAAGATAATTAGTATCTAGCACACAAACGCGTGTTCTAGCTACAGACATGTATAGTAAGTACTTAGTACTGAAGCGTCGTGATTCAAGATTCGGGTCGGAAATGAAAATGCTTCAGAAACGTTTTAAGAAACTGGGTCGTCGTTGTTTGATTTGAGTTCTCACTGAAAAAAATGTTGTGATTGTTGTAACAACGATTTGGTGTTGGCCGTTTTGGAGCCTTGCAAAAAAGCACAGAATTGCGAAATTTCGAACATCTTGTGCACCTTAAATTAACAATATTACTGTTCTCATTAAAAAAGAGGACTGTAGGCCCATATTGGGTGCTCTGACTGGATATTTTCTTTTGGCGTGAAATGCTTTTAAATTAGGCCTAGTCAGTGTTATCAGATTTGGGTCGGAGGCTGGGCTAAATGAGTTCGCCAGGGCTATGCTTTAGCTATTAGGAGTGACCCGGACATCAGATCTAGAAGCAGCAAGTAGCATATGTCCTAGACAGCTACTAGCATTGAAAGCGGAGTTATTTAATAATATAAATCCTGGTTTTTGACAGGATTTTTCAGTTTGGTCGCTGAGCAAACTTTTGAGGCCTCACATAGAATGCCTGCGCCCATGGTGTTAGCAGAATTTGTTTGACAACCAAACGGAGAATCCCCAATACGGTACGAGGACTTTTGCTATGAAATAGTAATTATCTGCCCTCCTTGAGGATACCTGCCTCATTGGCTTCGCGGCGAGAGTAAGACTAGGTTTTGTTAATATCTTACACATTTCATTGAAAGAGGCAGGAAAACTTTTTGACTTATCCTTTGAAACATTATAACTAACTTCCATTAACTAAATAAGACTGTCCAAGGAATTCTGGTTCCACTAAAAATTCTGAAAAAAATTGATGCTACCATCATGCTAGGCATTCTTCTTTCACTTGGTTCCCTCCCAGAAACCAAATAAGCTTTGGGCGCTGGAATGTACATAAAGCGTTTGCAGGTAAATCAATCGTCTCGATTTCATGACTCATGCAGTGTGTTCCAGGCGGAGGTCTTTGCCAAAGAGAGAGCAGCAAGAATGTTCCAGGACAGTGTGGCTCCGATCGTCGGTGAAGATCTACAGCCAAGCCGCCTTAAAGACATTATAATTCAACGTGGTAAAGTCGGATATTGTGCGGTCAAACCTTTCACGCGTCTGTAAGGCATCACACTATCTTTCTTTTCTGGGTTCTAGGTCACAGCGATATTGAAGGAAATGAATTGGCAGATGGCCGGTGAGGGTTCCGAAATGGACATAAGCTAGGCGGACAGCTCCACGTGACCACCATTGGGTTATCAACTGAGAAAAATTGAGGAATATGAGATTAGGACAACAGCATCTAGCTTCCTTGTGAGGCTAAACAAATCTGTAGTCACAGTACTAAGGTTTGTCATTATAAGTCATTGCGGTGATATACCAATTCTTCGACGGTGGCGCATCCCAACGAGTTCCCTATGCAGAAGCTACTAGGGTGAAGGAGAAAAGGATTCGATTCATTACTTTCTCTGCCGATATCCAGGACAGCAACAATGGCAACTCATATTTCTGAGCGTACGGTTTTTCGACAGTGTGGTAGAGGTTAGCAAAGTACATCTTTCACTCCTACTTAGGTTCATCAGAGAAACGTCTCTGAGTGGAAATGCCCGCCCCCTTAACCTAACTTAACCATATGTTATTGAAAAATCAAAAAGCAGTTGTGTAGTCTTGTGAAACACCCCATTTCTATTGCTAAGAGATATTGGTTTAATGTATATAAATACGTTCTACTAAAAAAATTAGATTTAAATAAGCCATGCAACGATCAATGCAATGATTATAACTTCAACATATTACTTCGTGGCTGGCTTATACCAAGTTCACACTAATGCTCTTTAGCATAACCAAAACTCCTGTTGCAAAATTTCAAAAAGCTTCCTTTTCCCAACACCGAACCTTAATTGATCAATGATGAAAATATCCCTCGTTAAATAACAACTTTGAAAATGTCTAGACGAAACAATTGTCCTTAATTGAATTTGAATAGATTTCAGCGGCGTCATTAGGGAGTGTGGTATGGCCACTTTACATGAAGGGAAAAGCGCAAACCCATAAAACTAGCAAAAAATCCACTTAACTGCGCAATATTTCTTTGACTCTGTTAATTTTTTTTTTTTGGCAATCATTCATATGTGTTGCACTTTTTCTTCTTTTTTTGGTATTTCTGCTATGAAAACATATTGAAAGTCAAGAACTGCACTTGATTTCTTCGCTAATGAAAAGGAAAAATGAATCAGAACTGAAAGAGTCACAAAAAAGTGAAATTTGTTTTATGCAAGAATGGAAGAAACAAATTGTATCGCATACATCCCATGACGCATGCGGAACTGTAGTCGATTGGGTTTGTCTGCATGATAAATGTGCCACCATTAGTTGGCAGCATAAATAGAAAACTTCTGTTGAAAACGGGATGTAAGGTGGCACAAAAAGTATCGTGAAACATTTTCTAATACAAAATTTAGATGGATCAATGACGCTTCAGTATATTGTTTACTACAAGATCTGCAAAACTGATAAATTGAATATTTATTTATGGAACTATTACGTCGAGACGGAAGAGCTGCCGTAGGTTAGGTTGTATCGGCCGCCTTCGCTGCCCAAGCGAAGACTCACTTAGGCCATTGTGACACGTCGTGATAACACGAAGGAACGTGCTTCATATACATATGGAGCTAAGACCTGTGCGTTTGCCTAATGTAGCACAGAAATTCATTTATATATGCGCATTCTATCACCGCAATGTACATCGGTAGCAGCTCTTCGACAGGGCGAGATATTGGCATAGATAGTGCTCTACGCTTTCTATTTATTCCTTATCCCCGCAGCTGCAGCAGAAGTCATTTGTTTGCAGATACCAATGAGACCTATTGGCACTCATAAGACAGTGATCAGTTAGAATACAGAATTCAGATGTATGACCGATTGCGATCTCTTATCGTCCAGCTTGGCCGAGATTTGCTTTGACACTATACATGTTTGTACCTTGGCCCGTCTCACGCTAGCTTATTCCGTGAACTGAGATCGCAAGCAGTGCTTGCAAGTATTCAGAGGAGGATTCACCCAGCCAGCAGATGTTATTGCTTGCAAGCTAGTGATTTCCCTTGCTAGCTCACCAGCAGCGCAGTTTTCCGAGGGTAACTGTGGCACTGATATAAACTAAAAACCTTTATCACTCTAAATATTTTCAATTTCATTTGAAGTATACAAGAACTTTTAGGGTGGGCATACACATCTTTTGCTGGATCCAAGACCATCTTTCACCTGTTTTCTGAAAACACGTCACTTATGGTGGTGGGGATGTTTTCATTTCCGACATGAGCCCAACGAATCAAGGGAACGATATGTATGAATAACGAGAGCTTGGGCGAAGTCCGTTTTTTGAGGCGCTTATAATATAGTGGGGCAAGGCATATCACCCCTTATAGGTGACTTAAGGTTAGATGGACCAAACAAATCGTTTTCACATCAGTAGAGCTGAGACCAGATTAAACTATCATTTTTTTTTGCGGTTATAAAAATAACAACAACAAAAACCAAAATAACAACAACAGATGTAACTTCTTGAAAAAATATGGCTAAAAACAAGCCGGTTGTAATAATTTTTATTTTTTTTTTTAAGAAAACTCTTCTTGTAACCTAGAGTTGGCATAAAGCTGATAGTGGATAAAAGGGGAGATGAGAAAGGTTCTCGTTATCACTTCCAGGTAGCTGTTGTCTTTACGAAATTGTCCGAAGCATATACATCAGTAAGCTTTCAATCGAGATACAGGCTGAATGCAGCTTATAGTCTTGAGTTAACGAGGATAGAATTATGTAAGTTCCATTCAACGATATAATTTGTTTAGGCTTGTTTGAGACTTTTTAAAATTAATTGCGGAGTCAGCCAGATGTTGAACTTCTGTGACATTTTTGTCTGCCATTGGGTTAAAGTACCTAATGTCTTAGCTTTATCTCTGCAAGGTAAAAAATGAACGCAATGTGCGATTGTGCACGACACTGCCAGAGTAGAAATAGCCCATACCGGAGCCCTTCAGAAAACAAGGATATCAAACCCGGAGAGATAAGTCAAAATAACTGCTGTCGTCAATGAAAAAGTTATTAGTATCTAGCCAACAACAACATAGTTAATAGTTACTGTGAAGATCTTCGTTTAGCAGGAAACCAGTTTTAAGAGCGAACACGATTTTAACTTGGAAATCCATTAAAGAATCAAATTTGCAAGTCGTAATTGAGAAGCAGTTTCTCTTTGTTAAATACAGATCACTCAATATAAGTATATCAGCTCACCAATCCAGTTTGATGGTGCGGAGCCATGAATGGAAACAAGAGCTGATGATATTTCTCTTGAAATACTCCCGAACAAAGTTTTCCAGGAATCAAGGTCACCAAAACCACTTCTGTCTTACTGCTAGCCATTTACAGCCCATTTTCCTCAGTCATTCCTTTATTCTTCCTACGGCGTTATTACATAATGCTTGAAGCAGTTTCAGTTTCTTGGCTACTGCTACCACGACAATATCATCCACATAGCTGAGATTTTGCGTGACTCCGGGAAGATCAATTTGACGCACACCATCATACATCTCATTCCATAGCGTTGGCCCTAGAGCAAATGTCTGAGGGACAGCGCCCTTAATGGTTTGCTTATTTGGTCCCTCAACCGTTCAAAGAGAAGTACTCTGACGCTAAAATATCACCCAATTATTCTGAGCACGTAAGCAGGTGTGAAAAAGTTTCGTATCGTTGTCGTTATCTGTATATGTATGTATGTGTGTATGCTTTTAACATCGCGAACTTCTAATATCCAAAGTAATCAGTCCACAGAGCTTTCTTTTATTTTGACCTCGGGTTATGGCTTCACTAGCTATATTTACAACTATTTGTATTGGATCTAACGTGGATATTGATTTTTGAAATTCAAACTGACCATTTGCCACCAGGGGTTTTCAGGGTCTGCTACAGACGCTCACGAAAAATACGCTCGAGAATCATTCCTATCGAGTCCAACATACAAAGTGGCCTGAATGAGAATGGCTGCTCAGGCATCTTACCAAGTGTGAGCAAAAGGACTAGCCTTTAAGGTTTCTATGAGCGGGAGAAGACGCCTTCTTGGATACAGGCGCTGAAGAGTTCCGAAAATACTAATGTTTTAGACCTTACCACGGATTTAAGAGCCATATTTGCCACTCAATCCTGTCCCGGAGACTTTTAATCTGAAATTATATATGTTGCATCCAGTACGTCCTTGTCCTTTATACTTAAGATTTCCATATCTTCGAGGTCCTCGCTTTAATGTGATCAGTAATCTTGTATCGGAAAAAGAGTTTCAATGATTGTTCTCATTAGTATTGTGCATGTAGGTTGCGCTGAAGGGTTGCTAATAGCGCTGTTTCGGCTAATCCACTAGCCGGTACTCGATTTCATCATAGCATGAAATTGTCTAACTTTCATTTTTCGAATACTGACAATTTCATAAATATAATTTTTAATCACTAAACAAAATAATATAAACATTTCATGAACTTAACTTCTCGCCAAAAACTTGAACTAAAGGTTGCCAAAGAAACGAAGTGCAATATGTGCGAGTTGCAGACGGCTTACGGTAGCTCCAAAACGTCTCGCAGAAATAAACCAAGAAAAATTTTGCTAATCAAGTAATCAAATTATCGAAAGCTCTAATTGCTATCCTCCGGTGAAATGCTACTGACATTGAGGGCGAAGAAAGCTTACAACTTACACACTTTGATCGCATGTCACTGTTTGACAATTCAGTGACACGAACCGATTACAAGAAATTGAAAATCAAAGAATTTGTCTCAAATAATTTACCAAAATTGATTGATACTCATATATGTAATACTTCTATATTGCTAATAGAAAATGCTCGCAATGTGCCTTGAATTCGAAATTAAAACAAGACAGCCCATCAAATTTTTGGGATTGTAGCAGCATAAGTGTGACAAGGATAAGTTTAAATTTTTGTACATTCGATTATTGAATACAAAAACAAAAACGCTTAAACATCAATATATCGGCACTCTGATGTTTGGGAATGTACCTAGTCTTTTGTAGCAATATAGGAGTATTACATATATGTTGATACTTTTTGTGCCACCTTGTCTAAAACTCAGCCAATAAAGGTTGAATATACATATTTTCTTCAAAAGCCACAAAATCTAAAACCACATCCCAAATCATATGTGGTGTCGTCGAAAAATAAATCAAAAGTTTATTTGATCGTTGGTTAGCACGCGGACAGCGCAAAAAAAAAAGAATTAGTGCAACATGTATGAGTAAAAAAATAGCAATAAGTTGGGTGCCGAAATCTGCTATAAGGGATAGAAATGGATAGAAAGTACTACAAAATAAAAGCAATAATAAGGAATATACAAAATTTACAATATGAAAAGGTTTCAAAACAAACACATATAAAAATATGCAGGTATGTATATAAAATATGCTACAAACTGCGGTTAAAAAGGGCAACCAAATATATTTTACGGTACAAAAATAATAGGAAAGTATTTAAGTATGAGCGCTGCATGTAAGCGAGTAAAATTGTACACAACTTACTTTGGCATTCCCGTTCTAACACCGGCTGCACCTACGCCACCACCACCACCATCGGTAACACTGCTGCCTTTGTGAACGTTATTGGCGACGTTCTTTCCACCACCACCAGCGTCACTCAAAGAATCATAAATCACGCGTCTTGGCTGGCGTTTCGAAGGGACCAGTGTAAATGCTGGCGGTATACGACCCATTGTATGGGCATCCTTCGATGATGATTGCTTCTCGGAACTATGACTGTATGCGTGTGTTGGACAAGTGATGAGTTGGAACAAGTTGGTTGTGTTGGATGAATGATAGATACGGTAGTTTGGTTGTAAAACATATAAAAAAGTCATTCCAAAAGTTGTTACGGGAGCGGGTTGTTTGGCAAATGCGGGAAATATTTGGGTGCATTTGTTGGTTGGGCGTTGTGTGTTACGACGTTGGGGGTTACATGAAACGAAAAATTTATACATGAAGGTTTTTAGGTTAATAAAAATAGCAACAAATAAACTTAGTATAAAAACAAACAAATTGAAGTAAAACTTAAACATCAAATTCGTATATACATATTCCAGTATTGGCCGGTTAGAAAATACTCAAACGCCCATACGATTTTTGTCTGTATTGAGTTCACATACTGCCATGTAATGAAGGTTATTGAAATAATACGCAAGTTAAAAGAGCAACGTGCAAAAAATTTTATAGTTTTTTTTGCTGTGCTCGTAAAAAGTTTGACGCAAACCATCAGGCGGTTTACTTGCTACAACCGGTGTGTCTGCTGTGTTAGCACGCCTGTGGCTGCAAACAAATGAGTTGCACCCCGTATAACCTTGGCGTTTAGAATGTCGTAAAAAACCACAAATAATTATTGAAACTTGTGCTACTAAAAAAAGAAAAGGAAAGAACAACAACCACAAAACAGGTAAAAAAACAGAAATACAATTTTTTGGCATGTTGCACGGTGTGCGATTTTGATTTTGAGTATATATTAAATATTGAGTTTTAAAAAACTGTTAAAAAATTACGAAAATGTAGTGAACTAATTGATGGTAATATTCACACGTATAGTTTTTGAGGTAGAGAGGTCACTCAGTACTAAATAAGGCTGTATGAGTCTGAGCGATGGCGGCCGCCGTGGTTTGGTGGCAGCGTACTCCGCCTACCACAACAAAGATTCTGGGTTCACGCCCCGGAAAAAGCAACATAACAATTTTAGAAACAAGTTTATTTAATTAGAATAAAGTTTTTTTAAACGAAGTCGCCCCTCGGCAGAGGTTTGGCAAGGCTCTGGCGACCCCAATTTCCGCATGGAACTAGAGGATGGCGTGTCGGTTTGGCTTAAACGGTCTACAGTGGTTATATTAACCGTTCTCGAGATGGTAGAGCTGGTACGCTAATGGTGCTTATTACCGGAACGTATCGGATTTATATCCAGCAAAGGACTATCAACATCGAGAAAACTCCCCAAAATATTCGGGAAGTGATTTTAATATTAATACAACAAAAACAACAAACATGATGGCAAGTATGGGGCTATTCGGATCATTTTAAATTCCGTTTCGGAACCATTTCCTGATCAGTGCGAAATCTTTTAAGGAAGATTCCTATGCTGTGGTTGAGAACATTAAAAAAATTTTGGGGTCAGAGTGGTACGATACCCAGAAGGCTCTTGCTATCATTTCGTAAAAGATTTTAAGACCATTTAAGGGCGGGATAATTTTGAAACATTTCGTTATCGTTTAAGAGTCAGTTTTTTTTTGTTTCGGGTAATATCGGTATCGTTTCAGAAAGAAACTTTCTTGGAAATTTAACCAGCTCCGAAAAAATGCCTTGCGCTCTGTTAAAATTCGCAGACCACAAAATATAACCCGTTTCGAAGAAGCACAGATCTCCGGTTAAAAGTCACTTGTGTAGCTTGTTCTATAAAAGTGTAGTAACTACTGTAACAAGTGACTAGTAGAAAATTCCTAATCAAACTCTCGGAAATTCCTTCAGCGCTTCTTTAACGCATTGCTTTGGACAGTTAATCACGCTGTAAAACTAATACAGCTAGGGCTGATCTATATTCTGATTACCAAAAATCAGTGCCCATTGCTTTAAGCTCTATTGAAAAATTGAGCCGAGTTTACCCTAGTATTTCCGCTGGATTCAACATCCGTCCAGAAAGATCTTGACATCTGGAAAAAGGTAGTTTTCCTGCTAAGGAATAAATCTTTAGGCTGGAAATGTGGGTCTAGTAGGGAAATGACAATAATTCACAGTGAAATATGTGTTTTTAAATCGACCTTCAATCTCATTTCACTAAGAAAAATTTTGTTAGTACCGTATTTATGTTACATTAGGGGTATTTCAAGACAAAGGCTGTGAAATTTCGATTAATTTCTCTTTATTCTGAAATGTGGGAAATTTTCAATTCGATCACTTAGGGATGAATATCTATTTGATACCTTACTATTGAAAAAAAAAAACTTATTTATATGTGTGTCACAGGGAGCAAAAACCATCACTTGTGAAAGTGGATGAATTCACTTCCCAATTTTGGTCAAACATAATAAATGTGTTTGCCATTCGTTCAACTACGATCCAATTTGTATTTTCACTGGACTAACATTCTAAAAAAAAAAAAAAATATGCTCATTTTACTGTGACGGGTGGACCAGTACTTTCACGATTTGTAAATAAATAAAAAAAAAAACGTTATAAGAACTGATAAACTGCAATCCATGTATGTATTTAAATATATTAGTCGTGTCTTCGCGTCTTCTTAATTGGAAGTACCCATAGGCACATTTCTCTCAAATTACATTTTTTTGCCTTTCCCAATGACCCTAACCAAATTCCCTCTAAGCAGTCTTTTAAATTTTATTAGCTCGCATTGGATTTTCTTTACGATTTGTTTTTATTATTCCTTGGTTTGTGACATAACTTCGAATAAACATACATACATACATAAAAAAATAGCAGTGACAATTTTTATTGAATTTCATCAAGTATACTCTTGTTTATTTTTATTTTAAATATTTTAGAAAAAATTTCCAAAAATTTCGTTCTTGAAATATACAGAATAATTTCGAAAACGTTTTCAAAAGCAGCCGAAAACTCAATTCAAATTTAATTTTAAAATTTCGATCTTTTTATTTGGAGCTACTAAATTTATACTTTTTTAAGCCAGCAAAGTACCATTTGTTATAGGTCTCTCAAAATTCGCATTGGGTTTGGAAATATTTGTTCCGAAAGGTGTTTTGGATTTTCATCTTTACAAAGTTTGACATTTTTTTTATATGGAAGAAAAACTGAAATTGTCAAAAACCAATGCAAATTTTAAGAGACCTAAAAGTTGAACTTGGTGAGACTTGAATGATTTAGCTATGAAACTGCATACTGAGAAAACTTCGGAGAAATCTAAATAAAAAGTTCGAAGTTTTCATAATATTTTCTCGAATTTTCGAAAACGTTTTTGAGAATGGTGCGTATAGTTTTAGTTGTAGAATTCAACGCGGTTTTTTCCTATAATATTTAAAATAAAAGCAAAGAAAAATTAAAGTGATGAAATTTGATAAAAATAGGCACCGCTATTTTTTGTTCCCAGCTGTATGTAAGCATAAAATACTGTACATACGTACATACTTATATATGTGTGCCGACCAAATTTGTTAGCCAAATGTAAAAAATCATAAAGTTCAATGTATTGTTGGCATCAAATTTCTGCAGCCAACCGTCCCCAACGTCATCGTCAGTCAACGCCATCATCGTTATAGCAATGAGCTGTGGTCTCAAGTGGTACCAATCTGCACATCTGCTGATACGTTTGTACGTACGAACGTAAAATCAATTTTATAAGACTCTTTTACAATTAGTCTGATGTTGAAAATTACTACATACATAAATGCATTTGCTAAAAAGAAGCTGGAACATACTGATCTCATACTTGTATGAGTATTTGAGAAGGAGTACACTTGGCTTTTGTTAGTTTTAACGAAACGATGGTCATTAATGAAGTCTATGTTCAGACATACATATGTACGAGTAGTAGTTGAAATTTGTTATTGTGAATTTAAGTGGACGAGCTAAGATTTTTAACGACCCTATGAATAGAAAAGATGTTTGGCATGCATGTTTACACATATATATGTGTGTGTAATGTTGTGGAAAATCGTCTTTTCTAAGGAATTTAATGTTTTCAAATGTGGCATACACCTTTAATGAGCGGGGCTGTTTCTTTTTTGTATAATTGAAATTGAGAGGAAAGAATGTATGCGCTCTGGCATTTTCAAAGATATTAAAAGTGATGTATGGCATCTTACATTTGTTTGAAATAAAATTCACAAATGACTGTACGTATAGCAGGCAATCATCAAATAAAAACTGTTGAGCTTCTTTTGATAAGGCAATTCGTTGTAAGATAGTAACTTTTGATGAGATGGATACGTTTGAGTAGCCTATGATTGAAACTTCACAAGTATATACCATTCAAGTATAACAGTGTTATACTAATAACTACAGTAGCAAACAGAAAAATACCAGTGGACATTTTTTTTTAACTTCGTCAATTAAATTCATCTTGTTTTATATTTCTCACTTTTTAGTAAAACATTTGTATGGAAAACGTTATGCAGAAAATTCCCAAATTCGTGAAAATTTCAAGAAAAATTCCAAATTTTTATTCCGAACATTTTCGAAAAATCTCGAGAAATTTTAAGAAACATTTCTAATTTTTTATATGGAGTTGTCTTACGTCCTTCGAAAAAGTTCGAAAATTCGAGAATTAAAAAAACTCTATCATTTTATTTGGATTTCTCTGAACGTTAACGAAAAAGTTCGAAAATTCTATAAAATTTCGAAACTTGTATTTCAAGGTCCTTAACGTTTTCGAAAAAATTCGAAAATTTGAATAAAGTTTCGACTATCTTATTTGGAGTTATCTGAACGTTTACGAAAAAGTTCGAAAATTCGAGAAAAATTCGAAAATTTTATTTCGAGTTCTTGAAATATTTTCGAAAAAGTTCGAGAATTTGAGAAAATTTTAAGAAATCTTCGAACTTTTTATTTTGATTTATCTAAACGTCTTCAAAAAAGTTCGAAATTTCGGAACATTTATTTTGAGTTCTCTAAACTTTTTCGAAAAAATTCGAGTTTCTTTTTTGGAGCTCTCTAAATACTCTGAATTTTTCAGAAATCTTTATGTAGATTTTAAAATTTTTGTTTAGAGTTTAGGTTTTAATTAGTTCACAATATTTGCATGGATTACACATTTTTATACCTTTCATGAACATGAAATGGTATATTAAGTTTGGTCCGATGTTTGTAACGTTGAGAAATATAGAAGATAGACTCACCACTAAGTATACCGAATTGATCAGGGCGACGAACTGAGTTGATATAGCCATGTCCGTCTGTCCGTCCGTCTGTCTGTTTGAACGCAAACTGGTACCTCAAATTTTGAGATATCTCAATGAAATTTGGCAGAAGGATGTATTTTTGTATTATATTAGAGATTTGTTGGATCCGTTAGGATTGGACCACTATAACATCTCCCATACAACCGATAGTTCAGATAAGACGATTTTGGTCATTCCTGCCGCAGTTTAAAAAGTATACACGTGAAACTCGGTGATATATATTCTAATATATCTTGGAAGATATCCGAAAAAAATCACTTTGATCGGAGCTACATATAGTATATATCCCATACAACTGATCGTTCTGATAGAAAGATTTTTAGCAATTTCTCCCTTAATTTCAAATATAAAAACGTTAAACTTGGTGATATTTATTCCAAGATATCATAGAAGATTTCAAGAAAAAATCATTTCGATCGGAGCTATATATAATATATATCCCATACAACCGATCGTTCAGATATAAAGATTTTTGGACTTTCTCCCTTAATTTAGAAAGAATAAACGTGAAACTAGGTGATATATACTTTAATATATCATAGAACATTTTCTGAAAAAATCACTTTGATTGGAGCTATATATAGTATATATCCCATACAACCGATCATTCGGATAGAAAGATTTTTGGCAATTTCTCTCTTAACTTCCAATATAAAAACGTTAAACTTGGTGATATTTATTCTAATGTATCATAGAAGATTTCCTGAAAAAATCACTTTCATCGGAGCTATATGTATATAGTATATACCTATCCCATACAACCGATCGTTCACATAGAAAGATTTTTGGCCATTTCTCCCTTAGTTTCGAATATAAAAACGTGAAACTTGGTGATATGTTCTAATAGAAGATTTCCTGTAAAAATCATTTCGATCGGAGCTACATATAATATATATCCCATATCCATCGTTCAGCTAAGGGGGTTTTTTGCCATTTTTTATTTTATATTTATTTAAAAATCGTTTAGGTATGTAGATCTTTTCACTATATATTTCTTATCTTATACATCCGATTATTTAGAGATTACGAACGGGATAAAATTATTGTTCAGCCTCATTCATGAAAGTTATGAAGTCTTCGGCACAGCCGAAGACTGTCCCGTCCTTACATGTTTTTTATTTCAAATGAATGAACAACTTTTATTTAAAAAAATTGGAGATAGTTTCAAAAATATTTCGAATTCTCTATTTGGAGTTCTCTGAACGTGTTCGAAAAAAATACGAAATTTTGATATAATTTTATGGGAGTTTCGAATTTTTGATTTAGAGTTCTTTGAACTTTTTCGAAAAAATTCGAAAATTTTTAGTAAATATCCAACTTTTTATTTATTGTTCTCTAAACGTTTTCGAAAAAATTAGAAAATTTGAGAAAATTTCTAACTTTTTATTTAGAGTTCTCTGAATTTTTTTAGACCCTTAATTTGTACATTGTAGAACAAAAATTTATTGGGCTACAAAACCACATACTCTAAAAATCTCAGAGAATATCGAATAAAAAGTTTGAAATTTTCGCGAATTTTCGAAATATTTCGAAGACGTTTTTCAGGAACAAAATCTTAAGAGGTTTATTCGTAAAATATCTTAAATAAAAATAGAAGAATTTAATTGACGAAATTTGATAAAAATTGCTACTGCTCTTTATTTTTTTGTTCGCTGATGTACATATTAGTATGTATGCAGGCATCTTTACATATATGATGCCTAGTCTATAATGAAATATTTTAATTAAATAATTTAGAGCTTTTATATAGTGATGGGGGGTCAGATATTGTTACTCTACTATTGTTGCGCTACTATTAACATTATTTTTCACTCACCTGTAACGCAATCGTGAACCGAGTTGAAATAAATCCGAATTATTCGATTGTGAATTTGGTAGCGGAGCAATGCGTACCATTCGAAAGAAGGCGTGGTGCTCGAGACAACAACGCTACAAATGTTTGCAAGCCGTTTTACGTGGCGTCTCGAAACCATAGGTGCTAAGTTCGTTCTGTAAAGAGAAAAGTTTAATTAAATCCATAGCGATGTAAATGCAAAATAAAAGAGTAAAGTGTGAAATGATAAGTAGTATAAAAAAGGGCGGGTAAAAGTGTAAGTCTCCTCGAAATAGGGGTCAGCTGTTATTGCGTCCCATGTCTGATGATGAAGCGGATGGCGTAAACTAAATCACAGCTTGCCAAAACTTTATGGTTATTATCAGAGTACATGATGCTAGCGCAGTGGGTTTGGGTATGGGAATGTAGACCACAAAATGCAACCTACCGTATACACTAATTGTAACGCTTTCTTTAATTTACTTCACACTACGTTCCTCATCACAAATTCAGAGGGAGAGGATTTTGGGGAAGATCGACGGTATTTCCATGTCAAATTACTCTCATGATCTTTAGGTAAGAAAAATTTACCGAAAGGATTTCGCTACCTTGCAATTGGAAGTGTCCGCCCAGCGTTTGCTTAGCTGACTCAACGATCGCCTATAGAGGAGCAGATCACAGGTGGTCGAGTAGTCCGTGATATCTGTAGCTACCTACATTCCGTTCAGTTGTACCCATGGGCTCTAGGAGGTCTGCATGATATGTGCCAAATATATTTCTATGGCATTGGACCAACGCGAAATTAATATTAAAATAGTTCGAAGATACATTAAGCGACGTCTGGCATCGCCAACAGTTGAACTTGGGCCTTTGAGATTCGCTTGACTATCAGACTAGATGCTTAAGTCTTTAACTTGCAATGCTCAGCATCTCATACACAGCATCCTTAATTGCAAAAACGTCTGCAAGCAACTTCAACTTGTAGCTTACATCGAGCTCCTGGCAGAAAACACCTCCTCCAACTTTACCATCCAATTTCGATCTGAAGGAGCAAAAAAAAAAAAATAAGCGCCTTGTGTGATGAAAGCCTTGGTGACTGAAGTTCAAATCTCAGGAACATTTTCAAAGACCGATAATTTAACAGTGACTTGCATGAGTATAGCTCCCTCCGCTCCCTGAAGAAATATAAAAAGCCATACATTTTACGAATACAAAATCTTGGTAAAATCACTGGCAACCCGAATTAGGCTGTGAAGGGCTCAAAGAGACTTGGACATATTATTACCATAAATCATTCAGGAAAGGCTTTCGTGAAGAACACAGATGTAGCAAGGGTAGGATCACCAGCTGAGATTTTATTGTTGTTGTTGTAGTGATATAGACACTTCCAAAATTTTTGGTAGAGTTTTTATTGTTAATATTTTTCTGGATATAGATCCGGTAGGCTACGGTTACATGCACAATTGAGATACGAGTCCAACCTTCTTGTAGATTTTATAAAACTACGTTAAACCGCATAGACCACCAATCACCATCTCCTCATCACTTAAGATACCGTAAGTAGATATTCTCCCAATTTTGCTGTAGGGGACCCCGAAGTCTTTGGTTAAAGAGCTAAAATATATATTTTTGGAAAAAAGTGTCGATTTTTAAAGCGAAGGCGAACAGACGGGAGCATAAGTTGACCAAGAATACCAGCCTTGTAAGTTTCAATTTTTTCGTATTCAAAACTCTCGACAGATTACTTGGCAAACGCTCACGGTATGATGAGCTACCTTTTCAACGTATACCGTGACGTCAGAAATGTGTGATATCAAAAAGTGAAATCTGCAGAGACTCCGCTGCATGGTGTGAACAGTGGAACCTTAAAGAGAGTAGATTTCACTGGGACATAAAAAATACTCAGCATGTTTATATCACAGGGAAGTTTGAAAGTATCATTAGCAAGGTTACTCTTACAAGTAGGAATTATTGAAATGAGAGGCACGATTGCTGCTGATAACGGATTGCTGCTACACCGTCGTCTTCAAGATAAACTTAGGTGTGTGAATTCGACTCTAATTCTGTAAATACTAAGGGGTAAAACAAGCAGAAACCTTCGCACTTTGATAAATGTTAGATCACTTGAGAACCAGAACATAATTGGAAATAGTTAATTCCATCATCAAATGTGAGAGCGGCCTTCAATTTTCTTTATTTAGAGTGTTAAAAAATGATGAATTCAATAAAGAAAATGCTTGAAAATCGTCTGAATAGCTTGTCTACATCGCACTTAAAAGCGCTTTACAGCTTTTAAGTAAATATTAAAATGTCTAGTGTTATATTTATCCCACAAATATCCTTAGATTGCAAGGATATATTTTATATATTTTTTTCAACTTAATTCAAAATAAATTCCTTTGACGCAAAGAAATAACGCGATGACAAAAAAACCACTGCAAGTAAAAATAGCTTCAAAAGAGTTCTCGAGTTAATACAAGCAGGCTTAAGAAATCTCTGTGTGTGCATAGCGCTATGTGTGTGTGTGTGTAGTGGGGGGTGGGTACCATGATTGTAAAAAGCGCGTTGTTAAGGCTTTTCAACGCATTATGTTGAGCGTAAAATGCCTTGACACTATGCCAAACAAGGCAATGCATAACATAACATAAAAGTGTACGTAACACATGCGCGTAAAAAAATTGAAGCTAAAAATGATTTGCAAATTTTAAAGTATTTTCTTTTAAATGTTAAAAAAAAAACTTAAGCAAACTATAAAAAAGAAAATAAGTTATTCAACTTCGAAATTATATTCAAAAAATTCGAAAGTTGGAGAAATTTATTATAAAAACTGTTTCAGGAACAGTTTTGAGGATTGTATCGATAATTTTACTGATTTTCGAAATTCATTTAATTTAAGTAAATCAATTCCGAAATCATTTTGGAAATATTAGAAGATTCGAATTGTTTTTAAACATATCTATATAAATTTTCAACTCTTTTTTGGATTCCTAGAGAAAGTTTTGAGTAGTTTTTCCAAATTTTCATTGCTTCAAAATGTTTTTTTTAAATTGCTATAAAAACTTAATTGTTTTGTTTTCTATTTTAACTTAAAATAAATTATTTAACAAATTATGCAACGAAAACTTAGTAAATAAATTTCTAAACCATTTTTGAAAAATTCGAAAATACGAGAATTTTTCAAAAATCTCTATGTAAATTGTCATATTTTTATTTAGTGTTTAGGTTTTGAAGATTTTCACGATATTTGCAAGGACTTTAGAATTCTTTTTTCCGAATTAATTTACAACTTTCATTTTATTTTTTACTTTAAAAGAAAACCTAAATCAATTATATAATGAAAATAAATAAATGAATGAATTTCGAAAACACTTTCGAAAATTTGGGAAGTATTCTTAAATCTTTATATAAAATAAACTTCAAAATTCTTATTTAGAAATTTATTAATTTCTCAATATTTTATTAAGAGTTTTATTAACAGTTTTGACGATTTTCTCAATACTTACATTGATTTTTGAACTTGGTTTTCTAAACTGATCCAAAAATTGTATCTTTTTCAATTCAGAAGAAAACTAACAAATTACACAATGAAAACAAGTGTAAGTAAATCACGTTCGTAACCTAATGGGAAAGATTCTATATTCCAAGAAGTATTTTAAAATCTATATGTTAGTTTTCGGAATTCTACTTAGCATTTTATTACCAATTTTCAGTTGTAACTCGAAATTTATTTTGAATTTTGAAATTGAAATTTTGAAAATTGTCAAAATAGTTTCTTTTCCCAGTAAGATGAGTCATACAACAAAACTGCATGTAAAAAATTTTCATAGATTCTAAATACATGCTTCGAGATTTTGATACGGAGTTCCAAAAAAATTCTCGAATTTTCCAATTTTTTCGAAAACATTTTCGAAATTGGTTTACATTAATAAAATCATAAAACACAGTTTTCCTTGCGCGAATTCGAAAATTCGAGGTTTTTTAAAAATTTATAAATATGTGAATTCTCAATTATTTTTTTAGAAGTTTAGGATCATTTTTCCCCAATTTCCAAAATTTGCATTGAATTTTGAAAAAAATTTTTTCCGAATGGTGTTTTATATATTCTTCCATGCAAAGTTCCAAACTGTTACTTTTTGTAAGAAAGTAAATCTCAAACACTTTTTAGAAAAAAAATTTTATAAATTAATTGGAATTTTATAAAAACCCGAAACTAGTATTTTTTTCGGTGTTTTCGATATTTCTTTCAAAAGTGATTTGCACAGCTTCGTTATATAATTTACTTAAATTTTCCTTAAAATCAACGAAAATGAAATATTCAAATTTGTGCTGCTGTTTTTTAACACGCCGGTGTATATATGCATTTGTTTTGTTTGCGTATAACGAAAAGCAAAAGTACCAAGTACACCAAGAACTCGCGTAAAGAAATTGACTTTATAAGTACTCCTACAATGACTTTAAATTTTTGCTATGTGTTAGTGTGATTGTATGCGTTTACGCTATGATTTTATGCATCACTTTGTGTAATTGTATATGTCGTTGTATATGTGTGTGTTAGTAATGAATTTTTATTTCAAAAAAACGTCTTAACGCTCACTTATTTACATTTTTATCGCTTATACGCAGCATGAAGTACCGTCCTTTATAGTAAACTTTGGCAATACGCGGCCAATAATAATGAGCCACTGTCGTCTTATTTCTTAGCACCACAATGCCACTTGGTGTCAAGCCCAGAAAGTACTCAACGCTATCCTCGCCCTAGTTTGTGAAAAAAAAAAGAAAAGAAAATATTGTTAGAAGTTATGACAAACCGTAAATATACATAAATACATACAAATTTATATTAACAACAACTATTTACTATAGTATGATTTAAAGTATTTCAAAGCTCAATTATAATGCAAACTTGAGCCATCACTTAATAAGAGAATAATATTACAAGGCTGAACATCCGATGGAATCGAACATAATATACCAAGATTTTAACTAAATCCAGTCTTTTCAGATTATTCATAACTACACCATATGTTAGGACGATATGGGTTTACTACTAAAGACGGCAGCTTTTCAGATGCTGTTGGAACATGTTGGTCTCGTTTATGTAATGCTTATATCAGTGTATTTGTATTCACTTGTGAGTATCAACCACGAAATAAAATAAATAGGTCAGTATCAAAAAACCACCAGTCAAGTATAAGTATTTCCGTATATAGACTTACAAATGAAGGACGATCATGTCGGTGGTTTGTTTAATCTAGTGACCTAATCTGGTAAATATTTATGAATGAATTTTCAAAACTTTTTGAAGTCTTATTGGAAAAAATATCACAAGCTATTTTTCTTAAACTGTATATCCTTTCAGACTCTTTCTAGGATCCATTTTGATCGTATTTGAATCCGTACTAAAATATTCTTCTGATCCTTGTCGGAAGCTTAATTGAAGTCTGTTAAAAGACCATTACTCGAGCTAAGATATATCATTTGTTAGAAGCAAAAGCATAGGAGAGGTTGAACTGGCTGGTCAAAAAAGGTCTCACATAGACATAAGGTGTCCATACAAAAATATAAAGAGGAGGCAGGATATCACAAACGGGTCCAGGGACTACAGTGATAGCTCAGGCCAGTTTTTGACCCGACAATTATAGATTTTAAAATTAAATATAATAGCTAAATTCTAAGCTAAACTTACACAAAACTTAAGTTACAACCAAAAGAAGCCTTTTTACACTTCAATAGTAGCACAATAAAAGATAATAAGAAAATGCCCTAAAATCTACAAATTACCCTCCACTATGTATAATGGAAAAGAGAAATTGATATCTCCGGTGCGAGAGATGCTCCATGCTACCTGGCTGTTTTCGGATAAAAAAAGAATCGCAAAACCAAACTGAAGGACACAGTTCGATACGTTCCGGAATATATCCCCAATAAGATACCAGCAAGATAGCCTCATGAACGATTTGAACATTCTAGGCCATCCAACCCCTTCTTTCCATGAGGAACTTGGGTTTCTGAAGCCCCGCCTGTTAAATAAACAGGACTAGTGACGGGTAGGTTAGACTGACCCTTGAAAAGGTTATGCTGCATAGCACCTTGAATCCCCAAAGAAGGATATACAAACAGAGCATACCATTTTCGACAGTAGACAGTATCCTAGATCGGCGCGATTCGCCATCTCTTTGAAGGTAAAGTACGCATGCTATCCTGAACTGATGAGGCAGTTTACAAGTGACGCCTCTTAAGAGGAGTACAAATCGCACCCGTAGGAAATATGAAGGTTATGTAGATGCGACTAGACAGGTCGAAAAACTTCTTCGGAAAATTAAAGGATATGCCAACAGCGAACACTGCTGCCGCTGGTAATATACTAAAGGCTCTACTCCACTATGCTCGAGAAAGCAGCTGAGGGAAAACTTGAATTCCCTGTGGGTTTCTAAATGAACCTTTTTTGAGATTAAATGCATTGTGTAGCGCAACGTCGTCAAAAGGCTGGCAGCGCTATTTATAGTTTCCCTAGACCAATTGTCAATCTCTACGTAAGACGTACAAAAGTGAATGTTCACGTATCATTAGTAGATGAGGTTCTGGAGCGCGACTCAAAGTTCCTCACTGATGGAGTAGTTGAGATGACCAAGAAAGGTCATCGTGGTCATATAAAATTGTTTCCGAGATGGTCCAGGTAGTACCTTAATGATGTTGCGTTTTGTAACATAACTGATCAATATCCAACAAAGAACCATTAACATCGATAGTACACCCTTTACTCTTTGGGGTGTATCTTAATCGCTACACGAATAATAAGAAGACCCAAAATTAAGTTATTTATATTGTCGCAAGGTTCAGCTGCTTACGCAGCAAGTCGTGTCCTTAAATAACAACAACACAAAATATTTCATCACCTCCTTGTAAAGTGCAACGAAAACTTTTGCATATTTCGACAGCGTGCCAAGTTTTCCAAAGATGTTATTAAAATTCAATAAAATTATTAGCTATGTAATGTTCGCACTCTTAAAAACTTCTGTCAATAAGTGAGAGGCGACAATTGAGTGCAGGTAAGAGGATGATAGCTTTCAGTGTTGTTATGACAAAGTTGTAGAGGATTTAAACATGGTATACTTGTTAAACAATATACTTTTTTTCATACCAGACTAAACTGCCACTATAGATAATTGTCATTATCCTTTGTGAAGGCACTTTAAAATACTTCTTGGTGCTATGATAATGGGAGCATCTAGGGTGATTGGCTCTACTCGGGCGCCATTTAAGAAGTGAGTTTAGTCGAGGTAATACTTATATAATACAGGGTCATATAAAGGTCCTACAAAACCCAAATCAAAAAACACGATGTTTATGTGTTTTAATCAAAAACCTAAATAGTGTCGGTCTAAGGACAACGGGGTTTCATACCAATAAAGTGATTAGTAAAAGAATAAGGCAGCCATAAGGCTTATCAGTATGCGATGAACGCTGTTGGTGAGCGCGCATATTACTCCTGCGATGTGAGGATCGATGGTTGGCAAAAGCTGAGCAAAGGTCCGTGAGAGTATGTAAATAATTGTGGCGGGCCAATATAAAGGAAGGGATCGAGAAGGATTTTATAACAACAGGTGATATACTTTGGAATAGAGGAGTGAACAACAGTGACGTTGGGATGACAGAGTTCGTACTACTAGTAGATACGGAGAAATTGGGATTGCAGCAGGATTGCGCAGGTATATGTTTACCTTTTGGTAGTATATTTTACTCATACCATATTTGCGCATTAGTGTAAAGTGCCATAAAAGTGGTTAGGACATTCTGCATAGGCTGGTTCGCTCGAGATGAAAACGTTCCCGGTAGGCACCTCCAGCCCACAACAGCAGAATCCACTCATAGTTGGATACGAAAAAAAGAACAGAATGGGTGAGAAATGTTAAGACTAAAAATCAGCACCGAAGCCAAAACCGAAACCGGACGGCGTGTCATCATCGGAATGTCAGCGGTTTGTTATCGGTGAGTTATCGGTTTGTACCTCATTCCTTATCGACGCGTGATCGGTTTGTTATAGGTAAATTATTGACGAGATATAGATAAGTTATCGCTTTGTTAGCGATGTGTTATAAATTTGCTATCGATAGCAGTGGTTATATATGAGTTACCAAGTTCGTCCACGAATTACGGTTAGTTATCGTAAGTTTATCGATTTATTACTGAGTGCTAATCGAAAAGTTATGGATAGCTTATAAAATCTTATCCATTTATTATCAAAAAGTTCTTCTATTGTGGAAGAGTTATCGATAGTTTATAAATATTTATCAATTTGTTAGCAAAATGTTATCAATTTGCTATCGGAGTATCACCAATTTGTTATCGTCTTCTTACCAAAAAGTTATCTTATAGACGAGGGATATTATAGGTATTGTGACGAACATTAGCATCAATAATTGATTCACATCACTAATCTGATACTAAGTAAATACAAGCACAACAACAATAAAGTAAGCTGCCACTCTTGTGTACATCAAATCAATCATCATTTATTCACATACATGCAAGGCAGCAGAGAGATACTCACAAACGCATGTCATCATCAGCCGAAGTAGTACCCACATATACACATGCATATGGATACAAACTACAACTATACATGTATAGAGTTGGTGACCAAGCATGAAATTCGCGAAGTTACTAAATCTTAGGAGAAATGGGTGGACGAGGCAACAGAGAGTATAAAAGCAGCGAAAGCTGAGTAGTCAGTAAGCAGTTTTATTTAAGCACGCTACTGGTTGCGAAAAGAAGTTCAATTGCGAAGTACTCTCAAAGTAGTCTAATAAAGACCGTTTTGTAATACAGAATATTTGATTGTTTTGTTCAACAGTTTAGCGATACGAACGTAAGCAGAAGGTTGCAAATAAGCGGAATTTCCGAATATCGTTACAGTATGCTATGGAGGAGATAAAGACGAGTTATGGCTTTGTAGGTTATCGAAAAATTGTGGGTCATGTTATTGATTTATTATTTATGGTTAATCGAATGCTACCAATAAATTATGGATTTGTTTTCGGAAAGTTGTCGAATGACAAACGATACGCTATCGAAACGTTATCGATTTGTTAACGAGGTGTTAACAATTTGATATGGACATACTATTGATTTCTTATCACAATTCTCGTTTCAAAAGTTCCGAAATTATTTGTTCTTGTAAAGTCACCTGGGACATCATGAGCAGGTCTTACAATCTTAGAGTAACAAATTTGTTGTGATCATTAGCAAGAGGGGACTCTTGGTTCATGATTGGTATTCTGACTGGACACTGCCTTCAGAAATCGTATGCTTTTTTATTAGGTTTTATCAGTGATAACGGATGTAGGAAGTACGTGCTGGAGTAGTAAGCGATCGAGCACGTTTTTTGGTCGTATTTTGCGCTCGCCAAGCTGAGACTCCAGCATTAGGGAGTAGCGCAGGTATCAGATCTAGCAGAAATGAAGAGCATAGGTCCTAGAAAGCTTCTAGTATTTGCCAAGAGGGCGGAGTTATTTTACAATATGATTTCATATGGGTTTTTCAGTTTGGTCTTTGAGCAAACTTCTGGTAACACTAAAAGAGCTCCTCTCGTACCGGCCACTTTAACCAGTTACCTTCATCTGTTGTGGTTTACCTTCAACCCATTGATCAGCTTAAGTTAACTGCGCGAGTACTGCTACTAATGCCTTTTTTCTGATTATGGTATTTTCTATTAATTGATTTGGTATCTGGTTGCGCTGATATTTTTTATTTATTTATTTAGTTTTCTTCGATTCTTGACCACAATATGTACGCCCACGCGTGGTGTTAATGGCATTCGATGTGTGGGTGTTCTCTGATTTAGCAACAAATAATTTTTATCACTTACTCGGTCAGAGATGAAATAAAGTATTTCGACACATATGTAGAATCTACCATCTTTTATATTTTATCTATTACTTTGAAGCTACACTCCCAATAACCGCTCCACCCATAACTACGCCATAAAACGCAACATTAAAGCACTAGCCATAAAGTCTTTCTAATATTTTAAGTATAACGAGTTAATAAATTTTTGTTTGAGTAATGTATTTGAGATAAAAGAAGATTATAGATGTCATAAAAATTTCATACGCTTATTTAATAAAACACTAAAATAATAAAATACAACGCCAGAACAATAGGAAATGGCTGTTAAAAAAGTTGTGTGAAATATTAGTGAACATATTTTCGGGCTCGCGAATCGAGATTTTCGTTGTTGGTAAATACAGACACTCTGGGTGCTTATGAGACTTTAACCCTCATTTGGACTGATGGGTCCAGCCAGACCGTTTTTGAATTTTTATTCACGGTAATTGTGCAGTTTAGGGCCCCACCCTAAAATTGGGCCTTTTTTGTTGAGTGAGGTATCGAAAGACGCGTATTCACGTCTAGATCAAGAATCCGAAAGCGGAAGTTAACTTTTTTTACCCGTTCAAAAGATATTAACGAAAAACCGAAAAAAGACCCGGGGGTTCTTCCGAAACCGGGGGTGGGATCCATTGTATTTTTGCGCAGAACACCTTTCTGCGTTGGCGGCCTTCGGCCGCGCTTATAAAAAATAACCCTGGGCTACGCCTTGCCAAGTCCGGGTGTGTGGTATAACCGTGGCTACCGCCACGGTGATGGACAATTTTTTTTGTGGGTACAAACACAACAACAACCACATGAAAATCGCCAACTTCAACTGCAAATATCTCCGGACGGAGATACAATTTTTCTTCGGATTATTATTCTCGAGATTAATACGCGTCTTTTGATACCTCACTCGAAAATCTTGGCCCAACTTTAGGGTGGGGCTCCTAAACTGCCCTACTACCTTATTCACTATTTGTAATACAGGAGATGGCCTCTTTTTGACATCCTTGGACCGATTTCGTCAATTTAGTTTTGAGTTATTTTTGAAAGTTCACGGAAGGCTTGAAAGGTCATTAAATATAATAAAAATATCAGCTAGTTGACCCGGAAAACTTCGCATCGCCTCAGAATCTATATATAGGAATGATTTGCTGTGCATTAAAATAAATAAATGTAAGGCGCGATAGCCTCCGAAGAGATCTAAGGCCGACCTTCTCTTCCAATTTGCGTCGTGCTCCTATTGATTTTCCCTACAAATCGGCCGGATGGGACCTACATGTTTTATGCCGACTCCGAACGGCATCTGCAAGGCAGATGAGTTTTCACTGAGAGCTTTTCATGGCAGAAATACACCCGGAGCGCTTGCCAAACACTGCCGAGGGGCGACCCCGCTTAGAAAAATTTTCTTCTAATTGAAAAACCTTATTTCTAAAGTTTTGATGTTGCTTTGCCCGAGGTGTGAACCCAGGGCATACGGGCGGAGCACGCTACCATCACACCACGGTTGTTGTGCATTAGTCTCACTAAAACTCAGACATGACTTGACCGATTTCTATAAATTTTCTTTGTTCCGTTCGTTATGGTTTAAGGATGGTGTAGAAGAAAAGTAAGAAAAGTGGGTGGTACCTCGCCTTTTAATAGGAAAAGTTTGACTTAGCCTTATCTTCGCAATTATTTAAAATAGCTATTCAATATATGGTATAGAGATGGCGAACATGAGGAAATTGAGGGGTGAGAGGGAGGTCCAGTAGGGGTGGGAGTGGGATTGAGATGAGAGAGGAAGCGTGAATGGGAATGGGTGTGATTGCGGGAGTGCGGAGTGTGGAGTGGGATCGGGGGTGCGAGAGGAAGCGGGCACGGGTGCGGTAGTGGGAGTAGGGTGAAATGAGAATGGACATAGTAGTAGGAACAGGAATGGCAGTGGGTGTGGGACCAGAAATGGGAGCATGGATTGGGAATGGGAGCGGGAGTGCGAGTGGTATTGGGGGTGGGAATGGGAGTGGATAAGGAGCGCGACTGTGAGTGGAAGGAGCTGGAGAAGTGGTAGTGGGAACGGCGATGGTAATGGGGGTAGAGTGATTATGGGATTAGGAACGGGAGTAGGGGTGGGAGTAGAAGGAGGAATGATATTGGGAATGAGAGCGCAAGTGCGAGTGGTATTTGGAATGGGAATGGGAGTGGATAAGGAGCGCGAATATGAGTGGAAATAGCTGAGGGCGTGATATTGGGAACGGGGATAGTAGTGGCAGTAGGAGTAAGTATGGGATTAGGAAAGAGAATGGGACTAGGGAGTAGGAGAAGAAGAAGGAATGGTATTGGGAACGCGGATGGGAGTGGGCCATTAGGTGTGGGAGGGGTGGTGGAAATGGAGTGAGAGTGGGAATGGGAGGGAGATCAATGGAATAGGGGCTGGACAAGAATAAGTAGACAATGGAACCTCTAGTAGAAGAGAACGGTAAAGAGAGTTAAAAGGAATAGAGAGGTTCAGTTTTTGAATGTTGGCAAGCCAATTTTCGAAAATAACAAAGTGTGCTGGGTACAATCGCGTTATATATGTTTTAAATGCATTAAAATAAATTAACTTTAACTTAAAAATTTTGATTTGATTTTGATTTAACGAACACCATATTTAAGTTTTCAGGATGTTATACAAAAATTAACTGAAGCTCCTATAAGATGATGTTAAATTTTCTGTTGCGTCCAGCCAGACCCATTGGTACTCTATATGAAAATGAGGGTTAATAATGTCAAAAGAAAATGTCATGGTTATGAAGTCTTCGGATCAAATAAGAAAAGGGTATAATTATATTCCATATCTTCAAGCACTCTTTAATTTAATTTTTATAAATTGTTATTTATTATTTCATTCACATATGACGCCAAGTCAAAGAGGAAGCCATACTTTGTCGCTTTTTATAGACAACACATGTTCACCATCTACCTTAAATTCTTATCAATACCACCCATCAAACAATAAAACATTATGACATCCGCACACCACTACCAAAATTGCTACCAAACCCAAATGAAAATTAGCCTTCGGCGCAACCTCTAAGTCACCATATGCCCACTCATTTCGCAATTCAGTCATTTGTCACTATTTTGGCACTCATTGTCGCCAAACATTGGCCATCGTCTATTTGACCAATTTGGTTTGTTTTCCTTCCTTGATTTTATTATCCTTAAACCATCCACCCACTACCGACGCAACGTCAATTTAATTTGTGTCCATTATGCTTTATATTTAAGTAGAAACGGGAGTGAAAAGAAAAGAATTACTTTTCGTGTTTACAGTCGTCTGCTATGTGTCTTTTATTGTCGTGGGCCTTCAGTAGCTCGTTTTTACTTTTGTCCCTTTATTGTGCTCCAACTTGTATTTGTAATTTAATGCTTCTGCGTAAATTTTCGCTTCATTTACATTTTTTATGGCATGTTTGATATCCTGCCGAAATAAATCACCCGCAGTAGCAAGGCTGCTTGTTGGACTGTAGAATGTAAATGTAAAGTTATTACATAGTAAAAAGTATGCGTGTGAAAGATACATTCAAATTTACGTGATCACATATTGTGTGACATGCGTATGTAATTATGGTGGTACTTTTCAAAAACTCAAAAAGGAGAAGGGTTACGGTTACGACTCGAATTCAAGGCGAAAATATGCCGTTTAGAAATCGCATCAAATATGAAATGAACTCGCGAAAACAGATTATCTAGAATGCATTATTTTGGATTCGTGTCGGGTTCTAGGCAAACTCCATCGAATCAATTTTCACCAAAGCATATTTTTGTATGACCCTTTCTGGACCTACGCACAGTTGTAGATTTGGCCTCGCTAGCGAAAATCAATGGCTCGCAAAGTAAATAAGATAGTTTGTATCCACGACTAATAAAGTTAACGGTTTGTTATCGACTTAATAACAAAAAATGTTCGTTTTACTATAGAAAATATTTTAATTATTTATCGAAAAGTGGTTGATATGTTATTCAAAATTTATCGATTTTAGTATCAAAAAATTATCGATTTGTTATCAAAAAGTTATCAATTAGTTGTTAAAAAAATTTATAGAAAAGTTATCGACTTTTTTACCAAATCGACTTATTGGAGGGTTTTTTTTTTATCAGAGTGATACAAATTTGCTGTCGGCTTGTTACATATATGTTATCAATGACTTATAGGTTTTTTATGAAATTCAATAACACAGCTGCAAGTTAGAGACTGTAACCAGTCTTTAATATGCCGATTTGAAACCAATAAGAATTCCATTACAAACCGATATTCCGAATAGAAGAATAATTTTTCGGTGTTTTTGTTGTTGTTCTCGCAGCAACAAAGACGCTTCCCGATTGATTGAGATTTGAGTATTTTCGTTGCCTCTTACGACAGGCATACCTTCCGCGGGTATATTGCAAACCCCTTATCATGCTGGGGTAAAAACTCTTCGGTGGCGGTTATTGCCGTGAAAAGCCATAGAAGTCCTTCCCAAAAAGATCGAAACTATTTGTTACTGGTAAAGTACATCCTGTTAACAAAAATTATAAGTTTGGAACAAGACATTATATATATAAATAATTGATAAAGTATTATAATTGGGCATAAAGTTGTAACTCAACAACAACGAGGCTTTGGTCGATTTTTTTTGTCAATACATCGCAAGAGAGTGAGTTCGAGTTCCACACCAGAAAATGCTTTGAAAAGGTATACAAAATACACCTGCCAATTTGTGAGGAAAATTAAGAATGAGAACGATACGAATTGGAAGAACGCACCTTTTATTTGTTTTATTTCTATGTGGAGTTTATAAAAATGTGACAGGGTTGTTTCTGGATTAGATTTCAATTACTAAGGTGTAAGAGTAGCCTTCAATGCTTTTTATGATAGTCATACGTCCTCTCTGCTCAAATTAATGACTATCGCTGATACAATATCTGATGAGGGGATAAAAAAATTGGCTTGTTTTTGCCACAAGGCAGTCAATCTAATATGGGTTCAACTGCCATTATTTTTTTATTTACGATTGTGTTTTTCTACATTCACATTAAACTATTATGAGAATAATTGAATATTTTCAATAAAATCAAATAATTTTTTTATTAAATGAATATTAATAATTTCTTTTATTTCAACATTTAGTTTAATTACAATTTCTATTGTCCATCCACTATTCTACTAATATTTGAAGGTTTTAAGTTAAAAAAACTAATAGCCTTCAAAGCTATAAATATTAGTAGAACCTTTTAAGCCTTAGTAATCTAATTACTCCTTTAGATTTGCAATCTAATGTCATTATTGACTATAAAGCTAACTTTAATTAAAAAGAAATATTCTTATAAATAGATTTACAATCTACCGCCTAAAATTCAGCCATTTAATTATACCATTGAATATACCATAAATAAATCGCACTTAGTCGCGACAATGGTTATTTTCAACAAATCATAAAGATATTGGAACATTATATTTTATTTTTGGAGCTTGAGCAGGAATAATCGGAACTTCATTAAGAATTATTATTCGAGCTGAATTAGGTCATCCAGGTAACTTAATTGGAAATGATCAAATTTATAATATAATTATTACATCTCATGCTTTTGTAATAATTTTCTTTATAGTTATACCAATTATAATTGGAGGATTTGGAAATTGACTAGTACCCCTTATACTAGGAGCTCCTGATATAGCATTCCCTCGAATAAACAATATAAGTTTTTGATTATTGCCCCCATCCCTTACATTATTACTCATCAGCAGTATAGTAGAAACTGGAACTGGAACAGGTTGAACAATTTACCCCCCTCTTTCATCTACTATTGCACATAGAGGAGCATCTGTTGACTTAGCTATTTTTTCTTTACATTTAGCCGGAATCTCTTCTATTTTAGGAGCAGTAAATTTTATTACTACTATTATTAATATGCGATCAACAGGTATTACATTTGATCGAATACCTTTATTTGTATGAGCAGTAATATTAACTGCTCTTTTACTTTTATTATCCTTACCAGTTCTAGCAGGAGCTATTACTATATTATTAACAGACCGAAATTTAAATACATCATTTTTTGACCCAGCAGGTGGTGGGGATCCTATTTTATATCAACATTTATTTTGATTTTTTGGTCATCCAGAAGTTTATATTTTAATTTTACCTGGATTTGGAATAATTTCTCATATTATTAGACAAGAATCAAGAAAAAAAGGAACTTTTGGTTCTTTAGGAATAATTTATGCTATAATAGCAATTGGATTATTAGGATTTATTGTATGAGCTCATCATATATTTACAGTAGGGATAGATGTAGACACACGAGCTTATTTCACTTCACCAACTATGATTATTGCTGTCCCTACAGGTATCAAAATTTTTAGTTGATTAGCAACATTACATGGAACTCAATTAACATATTCTCCGACAATACTTTGATCTTTAGGATTTGTATTCTTATTTACCGTAGGAGGATTAACAGGAGTAGTACTAGCTAATTCATCAATTGACATTATTCTACATGACACTTATTACGTAGTTGCACATTTCCATTATGTTTTATCTATAGGAGCAGTTTTTGCTATTATAGCTGGATTCATCCATTGGTACCCTTTATTTACAGGATTAACTTTAAATCCTATTTGATTAAAAACTCAATTTTTAATTATATTTTTAGGTGTAAATTTAACATTCTTCCCTCAACATTTTTTAGGTTTAGCAGGAATACCACGACGATATTCAGATTATCCAGATGCTTATACTACATGAAATATCACTTCCACTATTGGTTCATCTATTTCATTAATAAGAATCTTATTATTTTTATTTATTATTTGAGAAAGTATAATTTCTAACCGAATAGTTTTATATTCTATACAATTTAGATCTTCAATTGAATGATCTCAAAATACTCCCCCATCAGAACATAGATACTCTGAATTACCTTTATTAACTAACTAATTTCTAATATGGCAGATTAGTGCAATGGATTTAAGCTTCATATATAAAGATTTTACTTTTATTAGAAATTAAATGACAACATGAGCCACTTTTAGACTTCAAGATAGTGCATCACCTTTAATAGAACAATTAACTTTTTTTCATGATCATACATTAATAATTTTAATTATAATTACAATATTAGTCAGTTATTTAATATTTATATTATTCTTTAATAAATACACAAATCGAAATTTATTACATGGGCAAACTATTGAAATAATTTGAACGATTCTCCCAACAATTATATTATTATTTATTGCTTTCCCATCACTTCGATTATTATATTTATTAGATGAAATTAATGAACCATCAATAACATTAAAAACTATTGGTCATCAATGGTATTGAAAATATGAATATTCAGATTTTTTAAATATTGAATTTGATTCTTATATAATCCCAACAAACGAAATGATTAATAATAATAATAATAATTTTCGATTATTAGATGTAGATAATCGAGTAGTTTTACCTATAAATTCACAAATTCGAATTTTAGTTTCAGCAGCAGATGTTATTCATTCATGAACTATTCCTGCTCTTGGTGTAAAAATTGATAGAACACCAGGACGATTAAACCAAACTAATTTTATAATTAACCGACCTGGATTATTTTTTGGACAATGTTCTGAAATTTGTGGAACTAATCATAGTTTTATGCCTATTGTAATTGAAAGAATTCCTATAAAAAATTTTATTAAATGAATTAATAATAATTCATCATTAGATGACTGAAAGCAAGTATTGGTCTCTTAAACCATTTAATAGTAAATTAGCAATTACTTCTAATGAATTTTATAATAAAATTATTTCACAACAAAAAATTAGTTAAATTTATAACATTAGTATGTCAAACTAAAATTATTAATATTTTAGTTAATATTTTTTAATTCCACAAATAGCCCCTATTAGATGATTAATATTATTTTTTATATTTTCAATAACATTTATTATATTTAGAATTATTAATTATTATTCATTAATTAATCAAACATCTAAATCTAATTATTTAAAAAATAAAATAATTAATTCATTCAACTGAAAATGATAACTAATTTATTTTCTGTATTTGATCCTTCATCAAGAATTTTTAACTTATCATTAAATTGAATAAGTTCATTTATTGGATTATTAATTATTCCATCAACTTATTGATTAATTCCTTCTCGATGAAATATTATATGAAATTTAATCTTAATATCTTTACATAAAGAATTCAAAACTTTATTAGGACCAAAAAGTTATTCAGGATCTACTTTTATCATTATTTCATTATTTTCAATAATTTTACTAAATAATTTTATAGGATTATTCCCATATATTTTTACAAGAACTAGACACCTAATTTTTACATTAACAATAGCATTACCTTTATGAATCTGTTTTATAATCTATGGCTGAATCAATAATACTCAACATATGTTCACTCATCTAGTCCCTCAAGGAACACCTAAAATTCTAATACCATTTATAGTTTGCATTGAAACTATTAGTAATATTATTCGACCAGGAACTTTAGCAGTACGATTAACTGCTAATATAATTGCTGGTCATTTACTATTAACTTTATTAGGTAATACAGGATCTTCTATTAATAACATAATCATAGTATTACTATTGATTAGTCAAATTGCATTATTAATTCTTGAATCAGCAGTTGCAATTATTCAATCTTATGTATTTGCAGTATTAAGAACTTTATATTCTAGAGAAATCAATTAATTTATTTTATAAAATGAAAACACATGCAAATCATCCTTTTCACTTAGTAGATTTTAGCCCTTGACCTTTAACAGGAGCTATTGGAGCAATAACTTCAATATCAGGATTAGTAAAATGATTCCATCAATTTAATATTTCACTATTTTTATTAGGTAATATTATTACAATTTTAACTATTTATCAATGATGACGAGACATTTCACGAGAAGGAACATTCCAAGGACTACATACATTACCTGTAACATTAGGATTACGATGAGGAATAATTTTATTTATTTTATCAGAAATTTTATTTTTTTTATCATTTTTTTGAGCTTTTTTTCATAGTAGATTAGCCCCATCAATTGAATTAGGTATTTTATGACCACCTATAGGAATCAAACCTTTTAACCCCTTCCAAATTCCTTTATTAAATACTATTATTTTATTAACATCAGGAGTAACAATTACATGAGCTCACCATAGATTAATAGAAAATAATTATTCACAAACAACACAAGGATTATTTTTTACAATTTTATTAGGAATTTATTTTAGAATTCTTCAAGCTTATGAATATATTGAAGCCCCATTTACAATTGCAGATTCTATTTATGGTTCTACATTTTTATAGCTACAGGATTCCATGGAATTCATGTATTAATCGGAACAACTTTTTTATTAATTTGTTTAATACGCCACTTAAATTATCATTTTTCAAAAACCCATCATTTCGGATTTGAAGCAGCTGCTTGATATTGACATTTTGTAGATATTGTATGATTATTACTATATATCTCAATTTATTGATGAGGAAATTAATAATTTACTAATATAGATAAAATATAACCAATTAATTAATAAATCTATATAATATAATTGTATATTTGACTTCCAATCATAAAGACTACTAATAACAGTAGTATAGATAATTTATTTAATCTTAACAATAATAATATTAATTATAATTATTACAACAATTATCATAATTATTGCATCTATTTTATCTAAAAAAACTTTAAGAGATCGAGAAAAATGTTCACCATTCGAATGCGGATTTGACCCTAAATCATCATCACGTCTCCCCTTCTCTTTACAATTCTTTTTAATTACCATTATTTTTTTAATCTTCGATGTAGAAATCGTACTAATTCTACCTATAATCATAATTATTAAATTATCTAATATTTTTATATGAACTACTACTTCAATTACATTCATTTTTATTTTAATTATTGGACTTTATCATGAATGAAATCAAGGAATACTAAACTGATCAAAATAATTAAATAAGGGTTGTAGTTAAAAATAACATTTGATTTGCATTCAAAAAGTATTGATTCTTCAATCTACCTTGAATAATGAAGCAATTTTATTGCATTTAGTTTCGACCTAATCTTAGGTAAATATTTATACCCTTATTCATAATATTAATTGAAGCCAAAAAGAGGCCTATCATTGTTAATGATAAAAATGAGTAAATAAACTCCAGTTAAAGAAGTAAGATGATCAAGAAAAAGCTGCTAACTTTTATCTTTTAATGGTTTAATTCCATTTATACTTCTATAATTTATATAGTTTAATAAAAACATTACATTTTCATTGTAAAATTAAAAAAATTTTTTTTATAAATTTTATTACTATTACTATAATTAATTCATTACATACATTCATATATATATATATATATATATATACTCATATATTAATTTTTAATATTCAAAAATTTTTTAATTACCCTAACAACTTCAATGTTATACTCTAAATTTAAGCTATTTGAATAAAACAATAATAATAATACAATTATTAATATAATAATTCATAAAATAAATAATATTAAATAAATTTTTAAATTATTATTATGAAAAACAAAAAGTAACTGAGAATATTTAATTAAATTATTATATAAATTTTGACTACCTAAAAATTCAGATCAACCTTGATCAAAAGATTTATAAATTATATTTCCTAATATTAAAGGATAATTAATTAATCCATAAGTAGAAATATGAGGTATAAACCATATTGAACCAAAATAACTAACCATTAAATAATTATTTAAAGATTTATTAAAATAAAATAAAGATATATTAGAAATTATATATCCCAATACCCCCCCTAAAATACAAATAAATAATGTTATATATTTTATATAAAAAGGTAAACAAATTATATAAGGAGTAATAAACAACAATCATCTCAATATACTACCTCCTAAAATTCTTATAATTACTAATCCTATTATACCTCGAAGCATAATTCATCCCTCATCATTTAGTATATTTAAAGACCCACAATTTAATTCACCAATTATTGAATAATAAATTAAACGAAATGAATAACATACAGTTAAACCAGTTGAAAAAAAATATAAAAAATATCTAAAAAAATTAATATAATTTATAGAAACTATTTCTAAAATTATATCCTTAGAATAAAACCCGGCTAAAAATGGTATTCCACATAAAGCTAAATTTGCAACATTAAAACAAGTTGAAGTAAAAGGTATAAAACTTCTTAACCCCCCTATTAAACGAATATCTTGAGAATTATTTATATTATGAATAATAGCTCCTGCACATATAAATAATAATGCTTTAAACAAAGCATGAATTAATATATGAAAAAAAGCTAATTTTATAAAACCTATTGATAAAATACATATTATTAAACCCAACTGACTTAAAGTAGACAATGCAATAATTTTTTTTAAATCAAATTCAAAATTAGCACCTAATCCAGCTATAAATATAGTTAACCCAGATAATAATAATAAAATACAACTTAATAAAGAATCTAATAATAAAATATTAAACCGAATTAATAAATATACTCCAGCAGTTACAAGAGTTGAAGAATGAACTAAAGCAGAAACTGGGGTAGGTGCAGCTATTGCTGCCGGCAACCAAGAAGAAAAAGGAACCTGAGCTCTTTTAGTTATAGCTGCTAACATAATTAATAATATTACAACATTCATCTCAAAATCCTTTTTTATAAATTCTAAATAAAAAATAAATCTTCAACTACCATAATTTAACATTCAAGAAATAGCTAATAAAAAAGCAACATCACCAACACGATTTGATAATACCGTTAATATTCCAGCATTATAAGATTTCAAATTTTGAAAATAAATTACTAAGCAATAAGATACTAATCCCAACCCATCCCAACCTAATAAAATTCTAATTAAATTAGGAGAAATGATTAATAGTATTATTGACATAACAAACAAAAAAACTAATATAATAAAACGATTAATATTTAATTCACTTATTATATATTCTTTTCTATAATAAATAACAAAAGAAGAAATTATTAATACAAAAGATATAAACAATAATCTTATTCAATCAAATAAAAAAGTTATAATAATTCTAGAAGAATTTAATCTAATAATTTCCCATTCTAAAAAATAAATTAAATTCTTTAATAAAAAATTTAAACTTATAAAAAAAAACAAAAATCTAAAATTGATTAATATTAAAAATCCAATATTACAAATAGATAATTTTTTCACAATTTAAAATGATTATAAATCATATCATTGACATCACAAATCAATATTTTAATTAAACTATTTAAATTTTAAAATCAAATTATACACATATCTCTTTTTAAAATTAATATATTTAATGGAAATCAATGTAAAAATAAAAGAAGATACTCTCGAATTTTCCCCATTCTAAAAGAATATAACCCAGAAAAATTTTTTCCATGTTGAGTATAAGCATATAAATACAAAGTATAACAAGCTCCAAAAAAAGATATTAATGATAATATAATTATACTTAACCAAGATCATCTAATAATTCTATTTAATAAAGAAATCTCTCCTAATAAATTTAATGATGGAGGGGCAGATATATTACAAATACACAATAAAAATCATCATAAAGTCATTGAAGGTATAAAATTTAATAAACCTTTATTGATTAATAATCTACGACTACCTAATCGTTCATAAGTAATATTTGCTAAACAAAATAAACCAGATGAACAAAACCCATGAGCAATTATTAATACATAAGCACCAGATAAGCCTCAATAATTTAATGTTAAAACACCTCTTAAAACAATTCTTATATGAGAAACAGAAGAATAAGCAATTAAAGATTTTAAATCAGTTTGACGTAAACAAACTAAACTAATTAAAAATCCTCCAACTAATCTAATTCTAATAAAAATATAATTGTATTTAAATCCACTAAACTGTAAAAATGAAAAAATTCGTAATAAACCATAACCCCCTAATTTTAATATAATTCCTGCTAAAATTATTGAACCTGAAATAGGAGCCTCCACATGAGCTTTAGGTAATCATAAATGTACTAAAAATATAGGTATTTTTACTAAAAAAGGTATAATTAATGACAAATATAATAAATCATAATTAAATAAATAATTATACAAAAAATAAAAATTTAAATTTATGAAAATATTGTATAAATAAAAAATACTAATTAATATAGGTAAAGAAACAAATAAAGTATAAAATAATAAATAAATTCCAGCTTGTAAACGCTCAGGTTGATAGCCTCAACCTAAAATTAAAAATAATGTAGGAATTAATCTACTTTCAAAAAATAAATAAAACATAAATAAATTTATTGAACTAAAAGTTAAAATTAAAAATATTAATAAAATTAAAATATTTAATAAAAATAAATTTTTATAATTATCCAATTTATTAATTATATAACTAGCATTTAATATAAGGATACAAATTCAAACTCTTAATAAAATTAATCCATTTGAAAGAACATCTATCCCTAAAAAATAAGAAATATTTATAAAATAATTAAAACTAAAATTAAATAAAATTATTATAAATATTATCAAAAATAATAAAAATTGAACCGTTCAAAAATTTTTTTTTATGAAACAAATAGGAAATATAAAAATTAATATAAAAATAAATTTCAACATTATAATAAATTAAAAGATTGAAAATAATCATTTCCATAAGTTCGAATTAATGAAACTAAAATTGAAAGACCTAATACTCCTTCACAAACTCTAAAAATTAAAAACAAAATTCTAAAAAATAATCTATAGTCTATCAAATTTAAATATATAAATAATATAAAAAATAAACTCAAAACAATATATTCTAATCTTAATAATATTGATAACAAATGTTTACGATTAGAAACAAATACCAAAACTCCAATTAAAAATAAAATAAAAGGTAACATTCAATATAAAATGATTAACATTAGTTTTAATAAATTAACAAAAACATTGGTCTTGTAAATCAAAAATAAAAATCATTTTTTAAAACTTCAAGAAAAAAGAAACTTCTTTATCATTAATCTCCAAAATTAATATTTTAATAAACTATCCCTTGTATAATTCAATTATTTTTTTTTATTACTACATTAATTTCTAGATTAATTTTTATTCAAATAAATCATCCATTAGCTATAGGACTAATATTACTTATACAAACACTACAAATTTGCATATTAACAGGAATACTATATAAAACATTCTGATTTTCTTATATTTTATTTCTAATTTTTTTAGGAGGAATATTAGTGTTATTTATTTATGTCACTTCACTAGCATCAAATGAAATATTTTCATTATGAATTAAAATAACAATTTCATGTATTATAATATTCATTATTATAATAATAATTTCAATTTTCTTAGATAAACCTTTTATATTAAACTACATAGAAAATAATGAAATAAAAACAATATATGATATAAAATCATACATACAAGAAAATTCTATTATACTTAATAAATTATATAACTACCCAACAAATATAATAACTATTATATTAATAAACTATTTATTAATTACATTAATTGCCGTAGTAAAAATTACTAATATATTTTATGGACCACTACGAATTATAAACTAATGAATAAACCTTTTCGAAATCAACACCCCTTAATTAAAATTACTAATAATGCTTTAATTGATTTACCAACACCTATTAATATCTCAACTTTATGAAATTTTGGCTCATTATTAGGATTATGCTTAATTATTCAAATTATAACAGGTTTATTCCTAGCCATACATTACACTGCAAATATTAATTTAGCTTTTGATAGAGTAAATCATCTTTGTCGAGATGTAAACTACGGTTGATTATTACGAACATTACATGCTAACGGCGCATCATTTTTTTTTATTTGTATTTATTTACATATTGGACGAAGAATTTATTATATATCTTATTTATTTACACCTACATGATTAATTGGAATTTTAATTTTATTTTTAGTAATAGCAACAGCTTTTATAGGATATGTATTACCATGAGGTCAAATATCTTTTTGAGGTGCAACAGTTATTACAAATTTACTATCACCAATTCCTTATCTAGGAATAAATTTAGTCCAATGAGTATTAGGAGGATTTGCAGTTGATAATGCTACATTAACTCGATTCTTTACTTTCCATTTTATCTTGCCTTTTATTGTAATAGCTATAACAATAATTCATTTATTATTCTTACATCAAACAGGATCAAATAATCCTATTGGATTAAATTCAAATATTGACAAAATTCCATTTCATCCTTATTTTTCTTACAAAGATATTGTTGGATTCATTATTATAGTTTCAATGTTAATATTATTAACATTAACTCATCCATATTTACTAGGAGATCCAGATAATTTTATTCCAGCAAATCCATTAGTGACTCCTATTCATATTCAACCAGAATGGTATTTTTTATTTGCTTATGCAATTTTACGGTCAATTCCTAATAAATTAGGAGGAGTTATAGCACTAATTATATCAATTGCAATTTTAACAATTCTTCCATTTTATAACTTAAGAAATTTCCGAGGAATTCAATTTTATCCTATAAATAAAATTTTATTTTGAATTATAATTATTACAGTAATTTTATTAACATGAATTGGAGCACGACCGGTAGAAACTCCTTATATTATTGTAGGTCAAATTTTAACAATTATTTACTTTTTATATTACATTACAAATCCTATAATTAATAAATGATGAGATAATTTAATTAAATAGTTAATGAGCTTGAATAAGCATATGTTTTGAAAACATAATATAGAAAATACTTTCTATTAACTTTACTTAACAAAATTAATTAAATAAAATTTAACAACGACAACTTAAATCCAATAAAAAATAATAAACAATTCAAAGAAATAGGTAAAAAACACTTTCAAGCTAAATATATTAATTTATCATAACGAAACCGAGGTAAAGTCCCACGAACTCAAATAAATACAAAAGAAATACATACTAATTTTAAATAAAATACAAAATTAAATAAATCACAACCTAAAAAAATAATTCTAAACAATATTCTCATAAATAAAATTCTAGAATATTCAGCTATAAAAATTAATGCAAATCCACCTCTTCTATATTCAACATTAAACCCAGAAACTAATTCAGATTCACCTTCAGCGAAATCAAAAGGAGTTCGATTAGTTTCAGCTAAACAAATACAAAATCAAACAAATCTAATAGGCAAAAAAATTACTAAAAATCAAATATACTTTTGATAATAAAAAAATTGAAAAATATTATATCTTCCAATTAAAAAAACAAAAGATAATAAAATTAAAACTATTCTAACTTCATAAGAAATTGTTTGAGCAACTGCCCGTAATCCTCCTAATAAAGCATAATTAGAATTCGATGATCAACCAGCAATTATAATTCTATAAACACCTAATCTAGCACAACTTAAAAAAAATAACAACCCTAAATTAAAAGAAAATAATTTAATAAACAAAGGCATACAAAATCAAACAACTAAAGAAAGAAATAAAGAAAAAATTGGAGAAAAATAATAAGAAATATAATTAGATAATAAAGGATAAGTTTGTTCTTTAGTAAATAATTTAATTGCATCACAAAAAGGTTGAGGAATTCCTAATAAACCAACCTTATTTGGACCTTTTCGAATTTGAATATATCCTAATACTTTACGTTCCAAGAGAGTTAAAAAAGCAACTCTCACTAAAACACAAATAATTAAAATTAATGAACCAATTAAAGTTAAAAATAATTCAAAAATAAACAAGTACTATTTGTAATTAAAAATTACATTTATAAATTCTAAATTTAATGCACTAATCTGCCAAAATAGTTAATTAAATTATATTAATAAAATTCACATAAATAAAATATAATTATTTTAATAACTGGTCCTTTCGTACTAAGATATTATAATATATATTAAAGATAGAAACCAACCTGGCTTACACCGGTTTGAACTCAGATCATGTAAGGATTTAAAAGTCGAACAGACTTATCATTTAAGCAACTACACCTAAAATTTACCTTAATCCAACATCGAGGTCGCAAACTTTTTTATCAATAAGAACTCTCCAAAAAAATTACGCTGTTATCCCTAAAGTAACTTATTCTTTTAATCATTAATAATAGATCAATAAATCATAAATTAATGATAAAAATTAATTAAAAGTTAATTAAATTTTAATATCACCCCAATAAAATAATTTTAAAAATTAATATAAAATCAATCTAAAAAATAAAAATTTTTAAAATTATAAAGATTTATAGGGTCTTCTCGTCTTTTAACAAAATTTTAGCTTTTTTACTAAAATATAAAATTCTATAATAAATTTATATGAAACAGATTATACTTCATCCAACCATTCATACAAGCCTTCAATTAAAAGACTAATGATTATGCTACCTTTGCACAGTTAAATTACTGCGGCCATTAAAAATTTTCATTGGGCAGGTCAGACTTTAAAATTAACTCAAAAAGACATGTTTTTGTTAAACAGGCGAGTAATATATTTGCCGAGTTCTTTATATAAACTTTTCATTAAAAATTACTTATATATATATATATATATACTAATTTAATCATTATTTCTTTTCAAATAAAATTACAAAAAATTTTTTTATAAAAAATTAAAACATTAATAAATAATATTTAAATAAAATAATTTTTAACAAAATTAATAATAATTGCTAATTCTAAGCATATATTTTTTAACTAATTTATCTCATTTATAATAATTCATTTTAAAGCTTATCCCTTAAAATATTATAATTAATAAATTTATTTATTAACAAAATAAATAAATAAATCAAAAATTACTAAATTAAATTTATTTCTAAAAAAACCAGATATATTTATAAACGAATAACATTTCATTTCTAATAACTTATTTAAAATAATTTTAATACATTAAATTTAATAAATTATTAACTCTTATAAAATCGAGATCAATATTTTTAATATTAATTATTTAATAAACCCTGATACACAAGGTACAAAAAATAAATTTTTCTTATAAAATAAAAATTTTTCAAATTATTTCAATAATCTTTCACAATACAAATAAACTATAATTAAATTTATTTTTTCATTAAAAATTACTAAAACACTAATTTTTATAATTATTTTTAATATAAATTAAACAAATAATAACATAAATAAATCATAAAATAAATAAATAAATATTAAATTCAATTTATATTGATTTGCACAAAAATCTCTTCAATGTAAATGAAATACTTTACTGTATAAGCTTTAAATTGTCATTCTAGATACACCTTCCGATACATCTACTATGTTACGACTTATCTTATTTTAGAATAAGAGCGACGGGCGATATGTACATATTTTAGAGCTAAAGTCAAATTTTTTATCTTTAAAATTTTACTACCAAATCCAATTTCATTAAACATTTAAAATTTAAATTCATTTAAATAATTTTATTGTAACCCATTTCTACTTAAATATAAGCTACACCTTGATCTGATATAAATTTAAATACAAATTATTGAAAATTATTATTCTAATAAAATATTCTAATAACGACGGTATATAAACTGAAAACTAATTTAAGTGAGGTACATCGTGGACTATCAATTATAGAACAGGTTCCTCTGAATAGACTAAAATACCGCCAAATTTTTTAAGTTTCAAGAACATAACTAATACTACCTTAATGAAAAATAATTACATTTTTTATAATAGGGTATCTAATCCTAGTTTAATAATAAAATTTTTAAGACTAAATAAAATTAATTTAAAAACTATTACAAATTTAAAATTTCACTTAATAAATTTATATATATATTTAATTTATACCTTACATCGAAAAATTTTTACTTGTATTATTTGTATAACCGCGGATGCTGGCACAAATTTAACCAATACTAAATAAAATTACTAATTCCAATCTTAATTGATTAATAAAACTAATTACTGAGAATAAAATTTAAATTATTGATTATTAAAATAAATAATAATACACACAAAAATTTACATATAAAATAAATTTCTAATAAAAAATAAGCTAAAATAAAACTTTATATTAAAAATAAATTTATAAAAAAAATATAAAAATAAATAATAAATATTAAATTCAAATAATAAAAACAATTAATTTTAATAATAAAAATGTAATTATAGAAATGATTAATAATTTGAAATTTTTAATATTATAAATTACTAATTATTATCAAATTAATAATTTTATATAGTAATTTACCTCCCTAAAAGTTTTTTCATAAATTAATTTAATAATATAAAATACAAAATAATATAGAAATGATTAATAATTTAAAATTTTAATAAAAAATCAATTTCATAACAAAATATAAAATATAAACGACTAATACCTCTAGAATCTAAACTATTTTTTTTTCTAACAAAATAAAATAATTTATTTAAATTTTTATTAAAATTCATATTTTATGTAAATAAATAATTATATATAAAATAATTTAAATTCAACTTTCATTTATAAACTATTTTCAATTTTATACTCTAATACTTAACATCAATATTTAATATAAATTATTATAGAAATGATTAATAATTTGAAATTTTTAATAAAAATTAATTTCATAATAAAATATAAAATAAAATGACCAATAATTCTAGAATCTAAAATATTTTTTTTTATAACAAAATAAAATAATTTATTTCAATTTTTTAAATCATTTAATACTAATAAATATATTAAATAATTTAAATTAAATCTTCATTTATAGATTATTTTAAATTTAATATTCTAATAATTAACCTCTCACATTTATAAATATAAATTATTATAGAAATGATTAATAATTTTAAAATTTTTTATAAAAATCAATTTCATAATAAGATATAAAATAAAAACGATTATTAATTCTAGAATCTAAAATATTTTTTTTTCTAACAAAATAAAATAATTTATTTAAACTTTTAAAATCATTTAATACTAATAAATATATTAAATAATTTAAATTAAATCTTCATTTATAGATTATTTTAAATTTAATATTCTAATAATTAACCTCTCATATTTATAAATATAAATTATTATAAAAATAATTAATAATTTTAAAATTTTTTATAAAAAATCAATTTCATAATAAAATATAAAATAAAAACGATTATTAATTCTAGAATCTAAAATATTTTTTTTTCTAACAAAATAAAATAATTTATTTAAACTTTTAAAATCATTTAATACTAATAAATATATTAAATAATTTAAATTAAATCTTCATTTATAGATTATTTTAAATTTAATATTCTAATAATTAACCTCTCATATTTATAAATATAAATTATTATAAAAATAATTAATAATTTTAAAATTTTTTATAAAAAATCAATTTCATAATAAAATATAAAATAAAAACGATTATTAATTCTAGAATCTAAAATATTTTTTTCTAACAAGATAAAATTTATTTCAATTTTTAAAATTTATATTTATTATTAATAAATATAAACTTACTAAATTAAATAATTTAAATTAAATCTTAATCTATAAATTACTTAAAATTTTTATTAACATTTAACTCCTCACATTTATAAAATATTAAATATTATAAAAATAATTAATAATTTTTAAATTTTTAATAAAATAAATAATTAACAACTAATCCCTAATTAACCATTAATTAATATTCAATAAAATAAAATTATCAAAAATAACCAATAAATATAAATATTTAATAAAATTAAATAATTTTTAATTATTAAATAAAATCAAAAATGATTAATAATTTAAAAAATTTAATAAAAATCAATTTTATAATAAAAAATTAAATATAAATGATTAATAATTTAAATTAAATTATTTTTTTTTAACAAAATAAAATAATTTAATTTCAATTTTTAATATTATTATTTAATATTAATAGATAATTATATTTAATAATTAAAACTATATTTTTATTAATAAATTATTTTTAAATAAATATTTAAATGTAGTAATTAACCTCCCCAAAAATTTTTTCATAAATTAATTTTATAATAAAAATGTAAATATTATGAAAATAATAATTTTAAAATTTTTAATAAAACAAATAATTAATAACTAACCCCTAATTAATTATTAATTTATATTCAATAAAATAAAATAAAATTAGCAAAAATAATCAATAAATATAGAATTTTTAATATTATAAAAATTTAATTATTAATAAATATTTAAATAAATAATTTAAAAAAATAATTAATAATTTAAAATTTTTAATAAATAATTAATAATTAACCCCTAATTAATTATTAAATAAAATTAAAAATAATCAATAATTATAAAATTTTTAATAAAAATCAATTTCATAATAAAATATTAAACAAAAATAATCAATAATTTTAAAATCTACAATTATTATATTTTAATAAAATAAAATAATTTAATTTAAATTTTTAATATTATTATTTAATATTAATAGATAATTATATTTAATAATTAAAATTATATTTTTATTAATAAATTATTTTTAAATAAATATTTAAATATAGTAATTATCCTCCCTAAAAATTTTCCCATAAATTCATTTTGTAATAAAAATGTAAATATTATGAAAATAATAATTTTAAAATTTTTAATAAAAAAATGATTAATAATTAACCCCTAATTAATTATTAATTAATATTCAATAAAATTAAATAAAATTATCAAAATAATCAATAAATAAAAAATTTTAAAATTATAAAAATTTAATTATTAATAAATATTTAAACAAATAATTTTTAAAAATAATTAATAATTTAAAATTTTCAATAAATGATTTATAATTAACCCCTAATTAATTATTAAATAAAATTAAAAATAATCAATAATTTAAAATTTTTAATAAAAATCAATTTCATAATAAAATATTAAATAAAAATAATCAATAATTTTAAAATTTTTTATTTTTTTTTTATAAAATAAAATAATTTAATTTTCAATTTTTAAAATAAAATACTTAATATTAATAAATAATAAAATATAGTATATAAAATTTACATTTATTAAATAATAAAACTTAAATAAAATATAAAATTATAAATAATAAATTTTAAAATTATCAAATTTCACAATTTTAAAGACAAATAATTTAAAAATTTTTAATTTTTAACAAAATTTCAATTTTTACAATATTAAAAATTTCAAATTATTAATCATTTCTATAATTTTTTTTTTTTTTTTTATTGCAAAAATTTCGAAATTTTTAAAAAAATTTTTAAAATTTTGTTATTGATTAATTTTCTTTATACCAAGATAGACACTTTCCATTCAATAATTTTATATACATGACATTTTATTTAAAAATTATGTTTCACTCGTTATAATTTATATATATACTATAAAGATCAATAAATATCTATATATATATAAATATTTAATATATTAATAGATGCATACTAATTTTGTCCAAAAACCCCTAAAATTTAAAAATATAGATTAGTATATTAAAATTTGATTATTAATATTATAATCTATTATTAGAAATTTTAATAAATCTAAATATTAAATATAAATAAACGATATACATCTATATATCTATATTAAAGTTGTGATTTTAACTCTCATACCTAACTATATTAGAATTTTTTATTACTTAAATAAAATTAAAATCAGTAATTTTTCAGACACTAATTTTAATTATTTAATATATTACATATTTAAAATTAATTTTTCATAAATTTTTCTAAATTATTAGTATAAAAAAAAAAAAAAAAAAACTCATTTATTTTATGATGAAATTTAATCTTTAATTTTAAAAAAGATAATTTTGCATTCTAAAAAGTACAATAGAAACCGTCTATTTTAAATTAATGAATTGCCTGAAAAAAGGGTTATCTTGATAGGATAAATAATGTAATTTTATTACATTCATTATATCTAATGGAATTAAACCATTTCTAAAAGTGTCAAAAACTTATGTGCATCTTACACTAAAATATAAAAAGATAAGCTAATAAAGCTACTGGGTTCATACCCCATTTATAAAGGTTATAAATCCTTTTCTTTTTAATTATTAATAATTCTGCAAAAATTATATTCTTTTCAATATTACTAGTAAGAACAATAATCACAATTTCATCAAATTCTTGATTAAGAGCTTGAATAGGTTTAGAGATTAATTTATTATCTTTTATCCCCCTAATAAGAGATAATAACAACAATAATCTAATATCTACAGAAGCTTCTCTAAAATATTTTTTAATTCAAACAATTGCATCAGCAATTCTATTATTTTGTATCATCATAATATATATAGATACTTTATTATTACAAAATAATTATTTATTTAGTAAATGAATTTTAATTTCTTCTTTATTATTAAAAAGAGTTACTGCTCCTTTCCATTTTTGATTTCCAACAGTTATAGAAGGATTATCATGAAATAATAATTTAATTTTAATAACATGACAAAAAATTGCCCCTATAATATTAATTTCTTATTTAATTAATATTAATTTTATAAATATTGTTATTATTATATCAATTATTATTGGTTCTTTAGGAGGATTAAATCAAACTTCATTACGAAAATTAATAGCTTTTTCATCTATTACTCATTTAGGATGAATATTAGCAGCAATACAAATTAATGAAATATTATGAATGACATATTTTTGATTTTATTCATTTTTATCCTTTAGTATAATTTTCTTATTCAAAAATTTTGAAATTTATTATATTAATCAATTATTCAATTCATTTTTCAATTTGAAAATTTTAAAATTTATTTTATTATTAAATCTACTATCTTTAGGAGGATTACCACCATTTATTGGATTCTTACCAAAATGATTAGTAATTCAACATTTAATTATAAATAACCAATACTTATTGACAACAATTATAGTAACAATATCATTAATTACATTGGTGGAGGCTGAGCTCAGGGCTCCACCGGGGTCACAAGGTGGCGGATCGTGAACGGCCTCTAGTAGGTTAGCTGCGAATAACCAATAAGCAGTCCCCGACCAAGAGCGACCATAGAGGAGGGCGTGGCGCAAAAGGCCACACATGCCCAATGAATCTTGGTGGCAGGGCGAGTGGGTGCCGCCCTAAAACTTCAATAAGCATCCTCAGGATTGAGCCCAGTAAGATCCTGACGGCGACAACTGGAAAATGTTAAGGAAAAGATTGCTATGGGCTGGCGTGGACGGTATTCTACCATCTTAGTAGCCGAGGGTGACACCTCGTCGAAACGGCTGGTGGGCTAATATCGTCTTCGTCTCCGTCTCGTTAAAACCTTGGCAGGTCTCCAAGTACGTTCGAAGCCACGTCACCATTAAGTTGGTGGTGCAGGATCAGTTGAGATGACTCCTGACTTACGCCGGATTCTGGCTCTGAACACAGACTCTCATAAGGACCTGTGTCAACCCTCGCGTGGCCTCCCTGCACATGCAAAGATAACCACGGGAATCTAAAACGGCGACTGCACATCGGGCGGAGATAGCGGCTTGGAGCGGAGACCCAACCGAAAAGAAATGAACCAAACAATTGACACGCGTAAAAGTAACGAGGCTAATGATAGCGGTGTAACCGCTTTTCAAAGGAGCAGCAAGGTGCTCCGATCGCCGGTGTTAAAAGCCGCTAGCAATGCGACAATAGCACCAGCAGAGAAACAAGTTGGCGGGTCAGCAATGGCCAGGGACACCCCACGACGAACGCAAGGGGGGACAAAAGCTAGTAGGAAAGTAGATGCCACCCCATCTACCCCTGGACAGCAAGGTGACGGCAATGACGGGCGGGAAACCTCCGTATGCGGTGCAAGACCGGGGAGGACAAGTCAAGTTGACCTCCTCGAGTATGCAAGAGTTGTGCTGCGCAGCATGCAGGCTGCTGCGGCCAAACAGAAAAATGTGTCGATGGACATAAAGAACGGCATGGCACAACTTGAAGAGACACTGAGTCGTATGCGCTCTTTATTAGAGGGTAAAAGCGCAGAGTACACAGAACCGAAAGCGACTCGTGGGAACAAAAGAGCACGAACGAACTCTGGCTCGCAACCGGGGGCCTCGGAGGCCAAGAAAAAGTGCGATGAGGGTTCTGCGAAGACAATCTCGGGCGAGGCCTGGACGACCGTAAGGAACCGGAAAGCCAAACCACGCCCTGAGAAAGGACAAAGGACACCACCTGGGCAAGCCAAGAAGGCAAAAAGAAAAGGCAAGCCCAGAAACAGACGGGCCGCAACTTTCGTAGTTAGACCAGCCCAGGGAAAGAACTACGCCGAAGTCGTAGGAGCCATCCGGGGCGAGCTTCGGCCTGAAGATACAGGAACCGTCATAGGCTCCGTCCGAAAAACCAAATCCGGGAGTGTACTTATCGAAACTGCACGTTGCGTTCGTGCAGTTCGCAGTATTCTATTGAGAAACTGATTTCAGTGCCGCGAAGAAATGGTTCCAACATGGACAATTTCCCTTTCAGAGTAAAACTTTACAAGCGTTGATAGGTTATTTACGCCATATTCTATAATGTGCAGATAATATTGCACGCGATCGGATATTGTTTTCTCATACATCCCTGTAATGCAGATTACTAAGTCAACCACATAGCGTTGACAGTCTTTAGCAGGCGAGTCATCAGTGATCATCTGTTACTAACGTACACAAGCGAGATGAGTTCATCTCCTTTAGGGCATTGCCTAGTGGCCACAACTGACTATGTTGTACTTCCTATCCTCATATTGATCTTTCTACTCTTTAGCATGGAACACATCCAACCAAGCTTAGGGGCAGAAAAGAGAGAATAGTGGGGAAAGAAATTTATATGGGGCTTTGGACTAGCTAACTGGTTCACGGTTAGGTCAAAGTTGGACAGGATGGTTGGAGCAGGGGTTTTGTGTCAGGTCGAAGTAGGCGGCAAGCTTTAGTTGCCAATACTGCGGCGTCTTCCAAATGGAAGTAGCCGCAATGCGGTGGATGAGATGCTAATCTGTGCTCTTAAAGCCCTAACTGCAACGATACAATACATTTTGCAGGCTAGGAATATTCTTTTGGCAGAAAATGTACAATAAGCATTCTGCTGAAATTATTGGGTGATTGTGGTTTGGAGGAGTCACTGTTCAATGGGAGTAAATTCTGTACGTCTCAGCCCATTGGAAAACCCCTCTTGCTGCAGCCGCATGGAGGATAACGAAGTGAATAATCAATAAATTTTATGCTTGACTGTGCAGCTTTTGCCAGAACTAGACAAAGTTATTTTCATTTTGACTTATTAGGATCTTTGAAGGACTTGTCCCTATTCGAAACTTCATCGTTACCACGTATATAACTAACAGCTGTAGCTTATGTTAACGTTGTCTTATGTGGTATCATAGCAGACCTTCATGTTACCCAAAAGATTATATATGAATCTTGGTATACATATATTAACTCAAAACAGGGTATATGATACTCGATTCCACTCAAGCTAACGCTTCTGTGACAATTTTGTTACAATTCTCCTACAATATTCTTTTAAAAAATTTCCAGGGGTACTTTGCTCTCAACAACGTAAAATCAGTAATAAAAAGTTAATCATCAACATCAAAGCGGTGTTGTTAATTTCCCTCCCTCCTTACGGGCTAATCATTCTCCTTTTATTAATTAACGTACATATTACATACATACATATGTGTGAAAGGATGTTCACTTACCAACACCGGATGAAAATCCACACCATACATATCGTGCCATTTAACTTTGTCTAAATAGTTTAGCTCCGCTGTTGCTGGTGAAGTTCGGCGACACGTGATTCCAGTTCGCTACTCTGATTTGGCAGCAAACGAAACTCGGACACATAGCATATGGAGGGGCGTCTTTGATCATAATCGCCCAACTCAGCTATAATAGATGAGAAGGAAATTTATAAATTAGTGAAAATTTAGTTAACGAAAGGAAAACCGAGGTCAAATTCATTTAAATTTTAAGTACATAAATACCGGAATACACAAAAAAATCACTGCGTTACTCATGAAACAATTAAAGCCGACAGGTGAAGTCAATATTACAAAATGGAGTCGCATTAGACAATTATTGCCCTCATAACTTAGAGGGATACTTTTTCATTTTTCTCTACAACATTGATTTTTTCGGTATAATACAAAAATACCATATGCATGCGTTTCTGAAGTATGAAATAACATACAGGGAAATAGCGCCGCGGTTTTCTTTTGACGGCCTACATTGCTAGGCTAGAGAAAACGATAATGTTGTAATCAAAGGAACTAAATGGTGTATCTTTATTGCATTTCAATACCCTTACTTACTTACTTAATTGGCGCTTAACCGTCTAAACGGTTATGGCCGTCCAACAAGGCGCACCAGTCGCTCCTTCGCGGCGCCAACCGGCACCAATTGGTCACACCAAGGGAGTTTAAATCGTTTTCCACCTGGTCCCTCCAACGGAGTGGGGGCCGCCCTCTACCTCTGCTTCCATAGGCGGGTTCCGATAGAAACACTTTCTTGGCCGGAGCATCATCTTTCATTCGCATAACATAGCCAGCGCAGCCACTGTGTTTTAATTCGCTGGACTATGTTGATGTCTACGTATAGCTCGTACAGCTCATCATTAAATCTTCTTCGGTACTCGCAATCGTCAACGGGTAGAGGTCCATAAATCCTTCGAAGAACTTTTCTCTCGAACACTCCCAAAGCCGCTTCATCTGCTCTTGTCATGGTCCATGCTTCTGCCCCATATAGCAGGACGGGTACGATAAGTGACTTGTAGAGTATAATTTTCCTTCGCCGAGAGAGGACTTTACTTTTCCAACCGTTGGGCATGCACTCTTTCGCCCATATTTTCCTAAGAAGCTGCTGCATGCGCCTTACCAACTCCTCGCCACCGTACCTGAATAGCTCCGCAGGCAATCCATCAGCGCCCACGGCCTTGTTGTTTTTCAATCTGGTTATTGCTATTCTAACTTCATGATAATCGGGCGGGGGGACATATATGCCATCACCATCGATTGCGGGATCGGGTTCTTCATCTCTGCACGCTGAATTGCTGCCTCCATTTAGGAAAACAGAGAAGTGTTCCCTCTATAATCTAAGCACTCTCTGGACATCAGTTACAAGGTCGCCGTTTTCGTTCCTACAGGAGTTTGCCCCGGTCTTAAAACCTTCCGTCTGTCGCCGTATTTTTTGGTAAAATTTTCGGGTGTTATTCCTGGTGGCTAGCAGCTCAAGCTCCTCGCACTCACGCCTTTCTGTTTCTGCTTTTTTCTTCCTGAAAAAGCGTCTCGCTTCCTTTTTCAACTCACGATAGCGTTCACACACTCCTCTTGTCGCGCTCGCTTTTAACGTAGCCCTGTAGGCAGCGTCTTTTCTTTCAATTGAAACGCGGCGTTCTTCATCGTACCACTTGTTTTTTCGTGGTCGCCGGTAACCAATTTTTTCGAGGTGCTTTGGAAATATGCTCCCACTGCTCCTGTATTCCTTCAGGATGAGTTGTGCTCGCAGAGAACAAGTGTGAGAGTCAAGTTGCGAAATCATTGACAGTCTGTTGTGATTGAAGCTTTTCGACGTCTAGCTTCCCTTGAGTCTTTTGTTCCTTGCTTTTAGCCGCGTTGAGGCGGGTGCGTATTTTGGCTGCAACGAGACAATGGTCCGAGCCGATGTTAAGCCCTCGGATCGTGCGCACATCTAAAACACCGGAGTCATGCCGTCCGTCTATGACAACGTGATCGATATGATTGCGAGTATTTCGATCAGGATACAGCCAAGTAGCTTGATGTATCCTTTTATGCATGCATCTCTTGCTGGATATGACCATGTTTCGAGCACCGGCAAAGTCAATCAGCCTCAGCCCGTTAGGGGAAGTTTCATTGTGTAGGCTGAACTTTCCGACTGTAGGGCCAAAAACACCTTCTTTGCCTACCCTGGCGTTAAAGTGACGGGGAAGCGCTCGTATGTGCGTTCTACTTGTTCATAAAAAGTGTCTTTCACCTCATCGTCTTTCTCCTCTGTCGGCGCATGGGCGCAGATGAATGATATATTAAAAAATTTTGCTTTTATTCGGATAGCGGCGAGACGTTCGTCCACAGGTGTGAACGCCAGAACTTGGCGACAAAGTCTCTCTCCCAGCGCGAATCCGACGCCGAAACTGCGCTTATTCGAATGTCCACTCCAATATATGTCAAAATTTTTGATCTTCTTTCTTCCTTGCTTCGTCCAACGCATTTCTTGGATGGCGGCGATGTCAGATTTTGCTTTGAAGAGGACATCAACCAACCGGGCATCTGCATCAATCCCATTCAGGGAGCGGACGTTCCAGATGCATGCCCTCAATTCATTGTCCTTCAAACGTTTGCCATGGTCGTCATCAATAGAGAGTGTATTTATCCGAGACTTGTTGTTATATTTCATTGGAGTATGGTTTTACGTGGCGGGTCCCAAGCCCAGCGCACAACCCGCTCCGCGGGGGTGAAAATACTACTTGGCATGTTTATATAGCGAGCCGCTTGCTCAAAGATAGACGCCCACTTGCAGCCGCACCTAGAGGTGTACAGACGCTGCCGATGAGATCTCCCCTGGCTAGCCCTTAAACCGATTATGTAAGAGCGGCCTAGCCAGGTTGTCGCGTTCTCACATTAGCTCACCGCTAAACGGATGTTTAGCGGCTACCCAGAGGATACTTGGCCGCAAGCGACCGGCAGTAGTGAGCTGCTTGAACCGCATGCAAAAGAATCTCTCTGGCCATTCCCAGGTGAATGGCGGTCAGAAGCTTTCCCCACTTTCGTGGACTTCTACACACGGCCCCACCCTCCATTTCAATACCCACAACTATGCAATACTGAAATAGACCGCTGATGTCAATGGGATTACTGAGGATTTACAGCAATACCATGAAAATACGGTTGAGTATCTGGGAGGCCTCTGTAATACGAAAACTCGACACTAACGGTGTAACGTACTAAGACCCAACATTAACATATTAAGACAAAACGTCAGAAGGTAGGCTAACTCAGCAGATATTAGAGAATGCTGTAAAAAGATATAGTCACAGCGGTTTTAAAGCAATGACGCTTCAAAAAATCAGAGCTTATTGAGTTACCTGATGACAAGAAAGAAGTTTTGACTTATTTTATATAGCATTGGCAAACCTCGGAAATGAGAAGAACAACTTCAAATGCTTTTAGCCTTAATGTATATTGGAACGATTTTCAGATATCCCTTGTCAAATTTGGTTTCGAGACAAACCGGTTTCGGCGTTGTGCCATCATCACTGTCAATTATTGTTCTGATCTGTTGTTGTCATTTGTCTTGTATTTATAGTTCATGAGCAGTTATTGTCAAAATTGATGATTGTGTATATTTATGTGTGTTCATTCAGAACCGAGCGTGGTTTTTATTGAGCGATTTGTGGGGCTGCCTGAGGCAGGTAAAAGCCAGTAGTTCTATTTGTTTGACCTTCTTTGCGTGTTTGATGCGTTGGTGCGTTTATTTTTTTGTGTTTATTTGTTGTTGTGTTTGTCCGTTTTAACGGTGTGATTACTTTATTTCTTATAAACAAGTTTTAAAATTTTAAATTTAGTGTCAGAAATTATTTTTAACTGTTCGTTTATTATTATATTGTTGAATGTTTTCTGTTTTGTAGATTTCCATGTTTTCGAGTACGTTCAGACGTCGGGCTTGTATGTGTAGGACCATGACTAGTATATTAATTATTTTGATACAATATTTGAACCTTTAAAACTTCTTCAAAGTAATCACTCAGATACAACGGACAAACGCACAACAAAAAATAAACATAAAACCATAAACGTAACAAAACAATAAACACACAAAAAAGGTCAAACGACTAGAGCCACTGACTTCTACTTGCTTCAGTCAGCCACACAATTCGAAGACTAAAAACCACACTCTGTTCTGAATGAACAGAACATACATATTCATATACACAAACATTTATTTTGACAATACCTGCTCACGAACCTACGAACTATAAATACAAGCCAAACGACAACAGCAAATCAGAACGAGAATTAACACTGATGATAGCAGAACACCGAAACGGGTTTGTTTCGAAACCAAATTTGATAAGGGATGACCGAAAATCGTTTCAATATAAATCAATTATCCACCCTGTCGGAAAATCAACAAAACAAACTGAGTCAGCTTTTGGCCGTATTATCAAACCCGACAGCCGTTTTTCTGGCCAAGAACTAATTTACCTGCAAAACTAAAATTAAAATCTCTCCACCCACCTCTCCTCTGAAGAAGAGAGTTCATTTTCGTTTTCTCTTTTCTCGGCGTCAATTCAGTTTACTTGAATTGATCCACCAAGTTTTCCTCCTTTTCCTATCATTTTTATATTAGACTTCTCTATCTTACAGTCGAACCTAAACAATAGCGGTAGCGGAAGTCAATTGTCACTAATTTCGTATGCCAATTGTTTTTGTATGAAGCAAACCAAAATAAAGCGTCAATGCCCCGAGCGTTAGGGAAATCCGATTTCTATATCACGGTAGGAAGCGATGTTGACTAAGAAAAAAACGCCCCGCTGTCGCTCTTGTTTAGCTTTTATCGTTAGTCTCACCCTCGCTTTTACTATTAATCTTATCTCAATTTTATTCGTACTCTTTATGATAACTCTTATTCCTAGTTTTATTCTCATTCTCCCTTCTCTTGTTTCCTTTATATTTCTGTCTTTCCTCAACTTTTTGGTTTTTTCTTATGTTTCCCTTTTTCTGGTTCTCACTTCGTGTTTCCTTCACTCTTTCCTGTTAATTTCCCTTTTCCTATCCGGAAACGCATCGAATACGAGAGAGCGTACATTTCATTACAAACGTAGTAAAAAGTTTGCAAAATAGTACCAAAAACTGTCCCTCCCTACTACCTTAAAATTCATTACCGTTTTCAGATGACCTTTAAATTTTTGTCATTCTACTACTGAGTTCACCTGTTTGGTTTATTATCTAACATCTTGAGTGGATATTTCAGTAATTTTTCTATAAATCGGTTAAATGCCAGACACAATTAAGCACTTAAATATTTGCTGAAAAATTAACTATTATTTTACTTTAAAAAACTCAATTCAAAAGAAAAGTATTTATTTAAAAAATTTAGCCACTGTCTATCTATAAATGCCTGTTTATAATTTGCTTAATGAACCCGAAAATATACTCAACTCGTGCGCCTCCGTTGCAAAATTTTGCTACTATCCTCTGTCCACTTTCATCATTTCATCTATTTTATATTTGATTGCCTCTTTGCGCCTCATTAAGTGATTTTAATATAATAAATTTGTTAAGTCAATTGTTGCTTATTAATATTTTGCATAATGAGGCTGAAAGCAATTTAATGGATGTACGAGTTGGACCATATTCATATCAAACTGCATGGAGGGTTTGAAGGCGTAAAGCGGGAGAAGACACATAAATTTATATAAATTTATGGCAGTCGTGGAAGCCATGAGATGCTCTGGGACGATTGAAGTTTTTTTTTGTAATTTCTTTGACGAAGCTTACCCATCAGTAACTTTTTGATTTGATTTGGCCTTTTTTTCCTTTTCTTTCATTTCTACTTACAAGAAATTTTTAAATAAATTGGTTGAGCGGGTGGCAATAAAAAATAAATTTTTTCTTAAGAGTAAGTCGGTTCAAAAAATTGTATATTGAAGTACAAACCACAATACATACATAAAATTATCTGTACACTGAAACTTTTTTAAATAAAAAAAAAATAATAATAATAATAAATAAATAAAATTTACTTTCAATGTTTAAAGAATTTTGGTAGTCCTCTTAATGAATAAAAGTTTGAATTAAAATGTTTCTCAGTGCTACAATATTTTTGAAAAAATGTTTGTTGTCAATTTATTAGTGTAAATTTTAATATCATACCAAAATGCCTCGGCTTCATATGGAAGTGCATTTTCTTTGCATTTTCATATGAAATCCAAGCACTTTAATATTAATCTAATTTATATGTGAGGGCATATGGAAGTACTATGCAATTTCTATTTCTATTTTTCAGGGCAAAACAAAAACAAAAGTGCTATAAATGCATAGGGGTTGAGCAGCTATTCTTTAGAGTGAAGAAAAGAAAAAAAAATTCATTAAAAATGGGACTCACCATATAAATTTCATATGGGGTTTCCATGAATTGTCCCATTTTTATTGAAGTTTTTTACTACTTTATATTAAGTCCCTTTCATGTTTGTCCCCTCATTTCCTACGAATTTTTGACCCACGGAAAAGTCGTTTTCGGTAACTTCACGTTGAGCTAGACACTTGATAATCAGAGCATAGTTCAGATCTGGGAGACATTACAATGCAAGTGAAAAAAAAATTCGCCAGGTGGCGCACGGATCGAGATATACAGAAAATTAATTTTAAAATGGAAATTTTAATATCGACTTTTAACTAACTTTTCGGGGATCCAGAGATTTGAAACTTTGCACATAGTTTGCGAGTCGATGGCACTACAATTCGTGGGAAACAAAATGCCAACAGGTGGGAGACGAATCGAGATAAAAGAAAATCCCTGAAAAAACGCAGGGAATCTTGCCATCGATTTTAAGTAACTTTCCGCTGATCTACAGACTTGAAAATTGGGCCGTGAGTCAGAACCCGGTGACAATGCAATATTTAATCAATCTTTCAATCCATTTTTAATTAACTTCCCGGTTACCTAGAGACTTCTAACTTAGTACATATTTCGAGACCCGGTGACAATACAATTTCCAGATAACAAAATTCCGCTACGTGGCGCGCTAAGTGAGATAACTACAAATCCTTGAAAAATGAGGGGAATCTTACAATCGATTTTTGAGTAACTTCCCGGTGAGCTGGAGATATGAAACTTGAGCCGTAAATCAGAAACCAATGACAATAATATTATATATATATATATATATATATATAAATATTTTATCAAACAAATTCCGCTAGGTGGCGCATGGATCGATAAATTAGGAAAATTAATTTTAGTATGGGAATCTTTCAATCCATTTTTAAATAACTTCCCGGTTACCTAGAGACTTGTAACTTAGCACATACTTCGAGACCCGGTGACAATACATTCTGTAGAAAACAGTGTTCCGCTAGGTGGCGTGCTAATTGAGATAAATACAAATCCGTGAAAAACGAGGGGAATCTGGCGATCGATTTTTGAGTAACTTGCCGGTGAGCTAGAGACTTGAAGCTTGGGTCGTGGGTCAGAACCCGGTGACAATGCAACATTTGATAAAAAAAAAATTTGCTAGGTAGCACGCGGATCGAGATAGTAAGAAAACAAATTTTAATTTTGGAATTTTTAAATCCATTTTTAACTAATTTCCCGGTTACCTAGAGACTTGAAACTTTGCATTTAGTTAGAGACCTGGTGACAATACAACTTATGAAAAACAAGGTTCCGCCAGGTGGCGCGCTAATCAAGAAAATTGCAAATCCTTTAAAAACGGGGGGAATTTTGCGATCGATTTTCGAATAACTTCGCAATGACCTAGAGACATGAAAATTGGGCCGTAAGTCGGAACCCGGTGACAATGCAATATTTTATCAAAAAAGTTCCGCTAGGTGTGGCATGGATCGAGATATTGAGAAAACTAATTTTAAATTGGGATCTTGCAATCGATTTTTAACTAACTTCCTGGATATCCAGAGACTTAAAACCTAGAAAATAGTTTAAAACTCGGTGACAGTGCAATGTTTGATCAAAAAATTTGAGCTACGTAACGCACAAGATTTAGAAGATTAGGCCATACCTTCATGGCTAGCCTCCTGAGTGTTGCAGGCGTTGTAGAATTCCGCCTCGTTGAAGGCCCAACTCAATGCACGTCCTTGCATACTTTTAGGCGTACGCGACTTTCAGCACGATTCTTTTAGATTTTCAGTCGTATGCGAAATTCACCACGATTTTCAGCTGTGCAAATTAAGTAGCTGACAAACGAGGTGGAATTCTCTTGTTATGATGAGAGGTGGAATTCTGTTGTTTTCGCCAGTATTGTCAGCGAAAATTTCACTAATTCTCTTAAATCTTGCTATTTTGAACAAATAAATAAAGATAAGAATTTGCACTTAGGAATTACTTAAATTACTAATCAAAGTTGCAATTGCCTTTTTGTAGGCAGCACTAAAAAAGTGAAAATAAAAAGATGATAAAAAAGCATTAAGGACTACCTTTATATAAATGGACCAAGAAGACAATTTTTCCTTTAGTACAGAAATTGCCTTGTTGAATTTTGACTAAAAAACTTTAACAATAGCTCTTGTAAAAGAATTTTGGGATTTAAAATTATAAAGGTAGAGCGCGTGTTTAAATTTTAAATAATCAGTTAGTTAATCCCAAGTACATGGTTTGCCTTAAATTGAAAGATTGCGCTCCACCTTTATAGTTTTAAATCCCAAAATTCTTTTACAAGAGCTTTTGTTAAAATTTTTTAGTCAAAATTCAACAAGACAATGCCTGTATTAAATGAAAAATTGCCTTCTTTTTTTTTGGAACATTTATATAAAGGTAGTCCTTAAAATTTTTTATCATCTTTTTATTTTATTTTATTTTATTTTATTTTATTTTATTCTTTCGGTTATGTTTATCAATTTTTATTTTATTCACTCTTAAAGTAAACCCATTTTTAATAGCCAGCAGCTCAACAGAAAACGGCATAACTAATGTGAAATAACGAATGCGCCCAACTCTGCAGCCAGTTCGAATGCCAAGGGTAATCTGCCTTGCAATACATCTTGTTTTACTTGCAGAAACAATTGATATCTATAGGAAGGAAACAAAATCATATTTAAAAAATTTCATATAAAAGCTGCACAAGTTTAAGTAGTTTTTTAAATTTAAGAATCAGCTTCAGTACTAGTTGTGATTAACTTGTACCCTGCGGCTTCGTCGAACAAATAAAACCAAACAAAAAAATTTCTCCATTATTCAAGTTTTAATGACCCCGAAAGCAATCCCAAAATAGATACATAATGACCCTTAAGGATTTCCTAAAATTGTTCCGAAATATTTTCAAAATAGTGATCACTGCTTTGAAAACAACAGCGAAATAATACTGCAAACAATACCAAAATTATTTAAAAACTTCTCCTAAAACCATATCGAAATTATTACGAAAACAGATTCGTAATAATCTTAAATGAGTCCAAATGAGTTTCAAAGATAACCTCGCAATGAATCGTAAGCAGTTCCGATTGATTCCGAAAACAATCCTGAAACTAAATGGAACAAAAGTCCAAGGTATTTTCTAAATATTATCTGCAATCTTGGAACAATTCGTAAAGAGCTCCCACAAAGAGCTTAAAGCAATTAGTCAAATGTTTTAGTGATAAAACAAAATATACATTTTAACATTTTGAATGATCTAGAAAACAGTCCTAAAATAGTCACTTTATCACCCTTGGAGCAATTGTTCCTAAACAGCTTCGACAATGTGGCCACAACCCTTAAACCAACCCAGAAATGATACTGAAAACTATATCAAAACTGCCTTGGTACTTTTCCGAAATTATCTCCAACTAAATTCGTATATATATTGAGATGATCCTGAATTAGATAGGTAAAAAAATAGAAAAAGTAATCATAAACATTTTGTTATAGGCCTTGAGTTAGAATTCGAACCTGGAATCCTTTATCAATAGGTCGGTAAAACAACAACAATTGAGAAATTTTTAAATTTTTACAATCTTTGGACATGACGCTCTTTGTCCCAAAGTTTGGTCCTATTCTATTAAAAAAATGGAGAAAAAACAGGCCCAGCGAAGTGCGAAGAACTGATTCAACTCGGTTAGGTTAGGTTGAACTTCATAGTGTTTCCAGAATTTGTTTGACGACTAAGCGTCAAATCCCCAATTTGGCACCTGGATTTATTTTGTAGAATAACTCCACCCTTTTGGCGAATACTAAAAATTCTAAAACCTCGCTGAATTGCTGCCTCGAGATCTTGCAACCCTGCTACCCTAGTAGCTGGAGCCTTGACAGGAGCGCAGGACATGCTCAAAACTTATTCGTCTAAAAATTAAAAACCAAATTTCCTTAGTTAATTTTCATTAAAGTGCCAAATCGGATTTGAAGCTGGGTCGGTGAGGATTCCTTCCAATTAAAAATAATCGATTTCATTAAGCGTATAACCCAACCTGCGGAAGTTTGCTGTTTTTGTGGTGATCTTAAAATGGTGTATTTGGTTATGGTAATTTTCCCCAAATGGTTACAGGGCCAAACGGAAATTTCCTAAGTATCCATTTTATAATATTAGGAAAGCTCACAAACCCATAGATGGACTGATAGAAGGCAAACGGAATACTAATTGATGTTTTTAATGCTAAAAAAAAGTTGTTTGTTTAAATTTATAAATTTTGCTGCTTTCATTGAACACATCATCATGTTGTTGTTGTATTAACGACAAATACACTTCCCGAAGGTTTTGGGAGTATCATCTATGTAGACGGTCTTTTGCCGGATACAGATCCGGTAAAAAAGCACCATAAGGGTACTAGCCCGACCATCTCGGGAATGATTAATATAACCACATTAAACCTTCTAGGCTATCCCGCCCCCACCCGCTAGTACCATGATGAACTTGGGGTCGCCTCTGTCTGGCCGCGTCTGTATGCTAAATTCATATTTGTAACAGGATTCCTCTTGCCTAGGTGAGGTTGACAATTGCGTTGCGGAAGCTTTGAAAAGCTATAAAGCTTTGTATGGCGCTTATCAACCTCTTGAATCCCAACACATCATCATCAATAACATATGTGTAGGCTTTCTTTTTTTATACACCGTAGTTGTTGCTACAGCTGGCAATTTAAGTGCAATGGCAACACTCCAAGGCCGCATAATAATATAATCCAGCGTAACATAATCAATTCTCTAGCCATTCTAATGGCAATAAACATTAATAGACCTAAAACAGACTGTGTACATAAACACACAGTCACATGCACTTACAGTACATGCACATACACATACACATTCAACATCAACATCAAAAGCAACCAATTTATGCATATCTGCAATATAATATTGCCTTAACCTTTGGCTTGTATGCCGTCAATTGCGTTATATTAATAACTGATAGCAATAAGTGATTATGTGCGCTGCTTTGTTTGTAGTTGTAATAGACATTATATGTTTTTGCTTACTATAAACGTCTATGCTGATAGGAAATTCATCACAATAATCTGCGTAAATAAATACATTTGAAGTTAAAAAAAAAATTTAGTTTTAATATATTTTTTGGTCTGAGATAACGCACTGGACATTTGATTGAATTTTGTTTGCTGTCTACGTGCAATATTTGAAATCGTAATGTAAATTTTGTAGCAGAATCAATAGAGACTGTAGCCACGCATTTTTGCATATTTGATTGAAGGACCTTTTATTTTGTATACTGTGAGAAGAACTCACAGGGTATATTAAGTTTTTTCGCATAACGGTACCCCGTAACGGCATAAACTAATCAAGATATATATATATACTTCTATTCTATTCTATTCTATTCTATTCTATTCTATTCTATTCTATTCTATTCTATTCTATTCTATTCTATTCTATTCTATTCTATTCTATTCTATTCTATTCTATTCTATTCTATTCTATTCTATTCTATTATATTATATTCTATTCTATTCTATTCTATTCTATTCTATTCTATTCTATTCTATTCTATTCTATTCTATTCTATTCTATTCTATTATATTATATTATATTATATTATATTATATTCTATTCTATTATATTATATTATATTCTATTCTATTCTATTCTATTCTATTCTATTCTATTCTATTCTATTCTATTCTATTCTATTCTATTCTATTCTATTCTATTATATTCTATTCTATTCTATTCTATTCTATTCTAATCTATTCTATTCTATTCTATTCTATTCTATTATATTCTATTCTATTCTATTCTATTCTATTCTAATCTATTCTATTTTATTCTATTCTATTCTATTCTATTCTATTCTATTCTATTCTATTCTATTCTATTCTATTCTATTCTATTCTATTCTATTCTATTCTATTCTATTCTATTCTATTCTATTCTATTCTATTCTATTCTACTCTTTTATATTCTATTCTATTCTATTCTATTCTATTCTATTCTATTCTATTCTATTCTATTCTATTCTATTCTATTCTATTCTATTCTATTCTATTCTATTCTATTCTATTCTATTCTATTCTATTCTATTCTATTCTATTCTATTATATTATATTCTATTCTATTCTATTCTATTCTATTCTATTCTATTCTAATATATTCTATTCTATTCTATTCTATTCTATTCTATTCTATTCTATTCTATTCTGTTCTATTCTATTCTATTCTATTCTATTCTATTCTATTCTATTCTATTCTATTCTATTCTATTCTATTCTATTCTATTCTATTCTAGTCTATTCTATTCTATTCTATTCTATTATATTATATTCTATTCTATTCTATTCTATTCTATTCTATTCTATTCTATTCTATTCTATTCTATTCTATTCTCTTCTATTTTATTCTGTTCTATTCTATTCTATTCTATCCTATACTATTCTTTTCTATTCTATTCTATTCTTTTCTATTCTATTCTAATGTTCATTCACAAGCTCATTAGGGGCGAGATCGACTCATCTGATCTTGTTAGTCGATTAAATTTTGCTGTTCCTGTTAGAACGTCCAGGCACTTTGTGCCTTTTTATTTACCACTTTGCCGGCAAAATTTTGCCAAAAATAATCCACTGCGAAGTTGGTGTTCGCACTACAACAACTTGTATAACTGCATCAGTTTTGAGTGTTCGTTTTCCGAGTTGCATAATTCAATACTGTCACGTCTGGCCTGATATTTTGTACTTTCTTTCCTATGTATGGTTGAACTTAAATATTTCTAATTCCAACATTAATTTTATATTTTATATATCTTAGTAGTCGACCGCATTGTGTCTGTGTCGACTTTAATCCAAATAAATTAAATTAAATTATTCTATTCTATTATATTGTAACGAATTTGCTTGTAAATCCTCTTATTTGCAATCCTCTGCTAAGTTCGAATCACTAAACTGTTGAATAAATAACTCCAATATTGAATAATGGAAAAATGGCCTTTTTTAAAGTACTTCACAATGACACTTATACTTTGCTACTCGCAGGCTTAATAACCAAACTGATTGATAATTCAAATTGAACTCTACTATTGGCCGCCAGATCGCGTGCTTAATCAATAACTGATTGATTGCTCAACTCAAACTGAATTACTTCTTACTCGCCTGCCCCGCTTTTATAGTTTACGCTGCATATTTCTAGGCTCTTCCATTTCCAGAACTTACCAACTATATTCGTGTGTGTATAGTTCTCATATAGTTCCTACTTGTTTACAATTCTACTTTTTAGCGCTTCTCAGATGTACATATGTGAGTTTGTAGTTTACAGTCTCCCGCACACACATAAGCGTATAAGTAAATTCATCTGTGTGTGACATCTCATCTCTCGCTGCCTTGTATGTAAATGTTGCTCGTCGGAATGTGTACATATGTGTAGACGCAATTATTGATTCGTTTATGTAGATACATAATGATTGAATTATTGATGTGCATTCACGTCACTGCTTAGATCGGCTTAGAGCTGGCAGCACTCCTTAGTTTTGCTAATATTCGTAACACTGCCCTCCACCTAAGTCTGATCGTCCCGATCAGACAAATCTCTCGATCTAAACGCTGCTAGCATCGCCAAATGTACCACTCTTCTACTTCTTGGTTTCTCAATGCTTTGTATGCGGTAGATGGTATCACTGAGCTTCTTCACAATCTTGTACGGGCCTTCCCAACTGCACCGAAATTTGGATGGAACACCTTTCCGCCGGTGAGGGTTGTATAACAGTACCGAATCTCCCGCCAAGAAACTTTTCGAATTATTGTTCTCATGGTACCTGTGTTTCATCGTACCACTCAATACCCTGGTTCGTTCCTTTACACTCTGTTGTTTGGCCGATGAACTACTTCGTAGAGCTTGCGCTGGACGGATTTGCTTTGCATAATCAGTATCGTTCCCACGTTTCCCCACAGTAGTGCGCTCTGGATTGAAACTACCCTCGCATTCCTTCTCGAAAATTCGTTGCTTCATTTTCCTGCGTCTTTTAGGTTTTGTCAATGCCAGTGTTTCTCTCGCAGGTACTTTTGATTTTGATTTATTTGGCCCATCCGATCTATCAACCTTTGCCTTCGACTTTCTTGGTCTTTGTCGAGTCTTTTCCACCAGTACCCGATTACTGCTGAACCCTTTTTCCAAACTACAGTTAAGTGGTATGTCCTGGTTCTTATAGCGCATAATTTTTCTCCGCATATCGATCCTGATGTCATGGTCAACCAAGAAGTCCTGTCCCAATATGACTTCATCAACGATCTCCGCCACAACGAATTTGTGTAGAACCATGACTTTTCCAATTAATACCTCACATACCACTTCGCCTTGGACTTGTTTATACTCGCCTGTGACCGTACGCAACCTTGCTCCAGGTAATGACTTTACTCTCCTGTAGACCAAATCAGATCGAATCAAGGAATGAGATGCCCCAGTATCTACAGTCAGTACACGCTCTTTACCATCCACATTCCCTCTCATGGTAAGACTGCTTGATTTCCTTCCAATCTGCGACACAGATATCACAGGACATTCAATAGCCGGGGCAAGTTTTCGTTCTTTACATCCGACACGCTCTTGCTCATTTCCGCCAGCTTTGCGTTTACGCCCACCCACGTTGTTGGAACTATTAAGGCCAAGATCGCAATGACGTGCAATGTTACCGGACTTCCCGCATTTGAAGCATTTGATAACTTTTTCACTCCGCTTTTGCGATCCTTTCAGCGCCTCCAATATTGCGTCTACCCACTCCGGCCTTTCTACTTCCACACGGCGTGCTTTGAAAACTGGCTTACACAGTAGTGAAGCCGTTTCCTGAGTCAATGCATGTGATACCGTTTCAGCAAATGTCAGCTTTGGGTTTGCGTATGTAGCCCGCTTCGTTTCCACGTCCCGTATGCCATTTATGAAACTCTGGATTTTTACCCTTTCAGTGTATTCCACGGGTGCGTCCGCATTTGCAAGATGAGCCAATCTTTCAATATCTGAAGCAAACTCCTGCAATGTCTCATTTGCTTTTTGGTAGCGGTTTTGCAACTCAATTTGGAATATCTGTTTCCTATGCTCGCTTCCGTAACGTCTCTCTAAAGCGCTCATCAATGTTTCGTAATGGTTCCGCTCGTACTCTGGGATGGTCTGTAAGATTTCCGCGGCAGGCCCTTTCAGTGCCACGAACAGAGCTGCAACTTTATCTTCAGCATTCCATTGGTTCACTGCTGTGGTCTTCTCAAACTGTAGCTTAAAGAACTGAAAAGGAACAGAACCATCAAAGGATGGTGTCTTTACCTTTGGATTACTCGCTGAAACAGCTGGGCGGTTTAGTTGTAACTGCTCCATACGACCTTTTAACGCTTCTATTTCGGCATCAATTTTGTCCTCGAGTTGTAAAATTTTTGCATCCTGTTCTTCCAGTTTCACAAAGAGCTGCGATGATACCTGTTCCAAAATTTGTGCCGACATTTCAGATATACGTGCCTCTTGCGCTTCCAGTTGAGATGCCAAATGTGTCTTCTGTTCTTCCAATTGTGATGTTATACGGGTTTCCTGCGATTCCAGTTGGGATACCATATACGTCTTCTGTTCTTCTAGTTGAGATGACATATACTTTTTCTGTTCTTCTAGTTGAGATGCCAGTTGCGACGACATTGATGCTACTGTCGATGTTTGTGCAGATATTGCAGCCAATATCATGTTCAAGTCTGTGCTCGTAACTGTCTGCGATGTTTCGTTTTTCTCTTCAATTTTTGTTGTTGTTTCGTCCCCATCAGGATAAAAGACAAACTCGTCCACATCAATTCCTTGCGACTCCATTACCTCTCGTAGCCGTGCTTGAAGTTCGATTTTATTGCCGGTTGTATTTAATCCACGGTTCTCCAACTCCTTTTTCAGTTGCTGGATCTTCAATTCACTGATCTTTGCCATGTCCAAGTTGTCTTCCCAATCTTCGGAATTTATTCAACAATTCCTCTTCTGACACCAATTGTAACGAATTTGCTTGTAAATCCTCTTATTTGCAATCCTCTGCTAAGTTCGAATCACTAAACTGTTGAATAAATAACTCCAATATTGAATAATGGAAAAATGGCCTTTATTAAAGTACTTCACAATGACACTTATACTTTGCTACTCGCAGGCTTAATAACCAAACTGATTGATAATTCAAATTGAACTCTACTATTGGCCGCCAGATCGCGTGCTTAATCAATAACTGATTGATTGCTCAACTCAAACTGAATTACTTCTTACTCGCCTGCCCCGCTTTTATAGTTTACGCTGCATATTTCTAGGCTCTTCCATTTCCAGAACTTACCAACTATATTCGTGTGTGTATAGTTCTCATATAGTTCCTACTTGTTTACAATTCTACTTTTTAGCGCTTCTCAGATGTACATATGTGAGTTTGTAGTTTACAGTCTCCCGCACACACATAAGCGTATAAGTAAATTCATCTGTGTGTGACATCTCATCTCTCGCTGCCTTGTATGTAAATGTTGCTCGTCGGAATGTGTACATATGTGTAGACGCAATTATTGATTCGTTTATGTAGATACATAATGATTGAATTATTGATGTGCATTCACGTCACTGCTTAGATCGGCTTAGAGCTGGCAGCACTCCTTAGTTTTGCTAATATTCGTAACAATATTATATTCTATTCTATTCTATTCTATTCTATTCTATTCTATTCTATTCTATTCTATTCTATTCTATTCTATTCTATTCTATTCTATTCTATTCTATTCTATTCTATTCTATTCTATTCTATTATATTCTATTCTATTCTATTCTATCCTATTCTATTCTATTCTATTCTATTCTATTTTATTATATTCTATTCTATACAATTCTATTATATTCTATTCTATTTATTATATTCTATTCTATTCTATTCTATTCTATTATATTCTATTTTATTATATTCTATTCTATTCTGTTCTATTCTATTCTATTCTATTCTTTTCTATTCTATTCTGTTATATTATATTCTATTCTATTCTATTCTATTCTATTCTATTCTATTCTATTCTATTCTATTCTATTCTATTCTATTCTATTATATTCTATTCTATTCTATTCTATTTTATTCTATTCTATTCTATTCTATTATATTATATTCTATTCTATTCTATTCTTTTCTTTTCTATTCTATTCTATTCTATTATATTCTATTCTATTATATTCTATTCTATTCTATTCTATTCTATTCTATTCTATTCTATTCTATTCTATTATTTTCTATTCTTTTCTATTCTATTCTATTCTATTCTATTCTATTCCATTCTATTATATTCTATTCTATTATATTCTATTCTATTATATTCTATTCTATTCTATTCTATTCTATTATATTCTATTCTATTATATTCTATTCTATTCTATTCTATTCTATTATATTATATTCTATTCTATTCTATTCTATTCTATTCTATTCTATTCTTTTCTATTCTATTCTATTCTATTCTATTCTATTATATTCTATTTTATTCTATTCTATTCTATTCCATTCTATTCTATTCTATTCTATTCTATTCTATTCTATTCTATTCTATTCTATTCTATTCTATTCTATTCTATTCTATTCTATTCTATTCTATTCTATTCTATTCTATTCTATTCTATTCTATTCTATTATATTCTATTATATTCTATTCTATTCTATTCTTCTATTCTTCTCAGATGGCTATTTAAAATGAACGAAATTGGACTATAACTACGCCCACTTTTTCGATATCGAAAACTTCGAAAAACAGAAAAAGTGCGATAATTCATTACCAATGACGGATAAAGCGATGCAACTTGGTAGGTGGGTTGACCTTATGACGCAGAATAGAAAGTTAGTAAAATTTGGGACAAAGGGCGTGGCTCCGCCCACTTTTAAAGGAAGGTAATTTGAAATTTTTGCAAGATGTAATTTGCAGCTGAGTATGTAATGTTCGGTTACACTCGAACTTAGCCTTCCTTACTTGTTTTTTATTGTTTTCATATGCATATATGTATGTATGTGTGTAGATATGTGCTTTTTTTAGTAAATGCTTAATCACTTAAGTGTTTGACTTTTGAGCATAAAATATTTGTTAGATATCCTTCGAGTAATTGTTTGCACAACATATTGTTGTTGTTTGCAACTTACGTTTTCAACGTCAATCAATTGTGTCTGAAAATTATTTGCTTTATAGTACGATTGATTGCCCTTCAATCAAAATATTTGTGTAATTGCTAAAAAGCTTATTATGGCGCTTAAATTCATTCAAGCTTTTTGAAAATTTTCTGCTTCGCATGAGTAGATTTATATGAAAACAATTATTTTTAAATAGAAATATTTCTAGCAGATTTAAGAAGATTGAACGAATTTAATTGGTTATTTGCGTAATTTGTGTGCGTTTGAGTTTCTCTTTATGTGGTTTTACTAAGATAAATCCCCTGTCAAACCAACCAGTTTGGAACTAAATAAATATAAATGCAAGGCGCGATAGACGCTGAAGAGATTTTAGGCCGAGCTTCTCTTCCAATTTGCGCCGTGTTCCCATTTTTAATTTTTCCACATATTGGCGGGACGGGGCTCTACCCTGACTCCGAACGGCATCTGCAGGGCAGATGAGCTTTCACTGAGAAGCTTTTTCTAAATTTGTGATGGTGCTCGGGCAGAAGTCGGAATCGGCATCTTTAGTGTGGTAGGTGGAGTGCAATACCACCACACCACGGCGGCCGCCATTAGTCGCGAACTATTTTGTAACTAATACAAATCTTAAGTCAACTAGTCAGCCATTTTATAAAAATAATGTAGCGTTGTGTGTTTCTTCACAAAATATTTTCCATTCAATAAGAAAACAACGAATGCAGTAATTTTGTAAAGCTCTAGGTGACCTAGTTCAAAAGTTAGAATCTAAGAGCGCAACATGAAGGTAAAATTTTTTAAGAAAAGAAAACGCCATTAAATGCTTATATTGGCTTCACTTATAGTATGTTAATCTTGCATACCATATAATAACAAAAATGTTACGTATACGCGCTGGTACCCGTTTCATCAGGTGGTACGGATATGTTTGCGTGTAATTGGTTGGTTTTTAATAAAAGAAGGAATTCACTGGGTTTTATTGGACGCTCATTCTCTGCATATGGCAGTTATGTAGGAATCTGATTGCCAGCCCGATGAAATATTTCCTGTGCACCTTTAAAGGTAATCGAAGTTTCTGGGCGTTGAAATATGGTTAAAGTCATCTTTATTTTAAAAGCGAGGAACACCTTTCACGTTTCTTCCAAAGACTTCAGACTTTTCTGTGAGGGACGTTTTGCAGGGTTACCTGAATGTCATGACCAGCTTGTCTGAATTACGCCGATAAGCTGCCAATACTTGCAAAACTGAACTCGTTGCCTCTAAGGGCAGGTACTCTTGAATTTATACCACCCTCTATTGGGGGAGTCGGTGCCATCTGAAGAGGTTAGGCAGATTTCTTTACACAGGCAGGCACGGACGAAATGAAACGTGGGTTAAGACTTTGGGATTCTGCTGTCCACCTGATCTCTGCTTCTGGGCAGGTGGGCCTAGAGTCAAGTAAGCAAACGCTGGGCTGATACCACCTCTGGCCATGTGCCGAGGTATCTCGGGGCAATTGTAAAATCCAAGCACTCGACCCAATATTGTTGCCACTACACTGCCCAGAGGATGTCCGTGCGGTACACTTGTATATACTGGATACCCCTAGTTGTGTAAGATGTATAAGGGATTATGACGAAGAATCATCTAATCCAGCGTTTGGAAGGACGTGGTGTAAATATCCATGTTCGGAGGTATTCGACTCTCGGAAACCTCCATGATCAATGTGTGCATCATTCGTGGCTTTATGTTTACTCACTGGAAGACTGTTTCCATGTTCAAGTATGTGATAGCACAATGAAACAACATAAAGATATTCAAGTGATATATTCTTTCTAGACAGCTGCCGTCGAACTTAACCTAATGCTCCCATCGCACCATGAGGGTTGCATGGGCTTTTTTAATATGCCTCGTAATATGTCGAAGTACTGAATGTGAGCCTGTGCTCCGTTAAGTTCGAACAGTTCTGGCGATTGTTCATATCTTACTCAAGTTTTGGGGATAGATTGAGCTAAAGATACACCTTATTATAACAGTACTCCGTCATCGTAAATGTATTCCGGTTTGGCCAAAACTACTTACGACTTCTTACATACATCAAGGTGGCTAAAATCGGTACGTAATCGTTTACAGTCTCACCCCTTCAGGCGGTAATACCTAAGCCAAAAATATTCCGTTTAAATTTTGGTCCCTATTTCATACGGTTAAGGAGTGTCGCACAACTTATCTCCACTTACATACTTACTAAAATAATTTTCTTGCGTGATAGTAGTCTTTACTTACCTTGTAATTTCTTCGAGCAGCTCACACGGATCAGCTGCATAAAACTTTACCCCAAAATACAAATCATATGGATCCGACTTGGGTTTAAGTTGACGAGATATACGCGACGCTGGATCGAGCCAGTGCTGAAAAAAGAATGAGAAGAATATTTTAAAATTATATTATGATTCCAAGAAAAAAAAAAGTTTAAAATTTGATGGGTAAAACTATGGGTATGGTTTATTAAGATCAAGGCAAATCAAACGAGGTAGAAGTGACAACTGCAATATTTGGTATTATTATATATTAACCCTTTGTGAGCCGACTATACATTTTGGGTAGTACAAAAATCATTTGTTACAGCAGTAAAATGCATTAATACAGATTCTTCGGACTTCTCCTTGTGAACCAGAGCTACCAGAGCGAACAACTTCAGCACGAGTTGTATCAGGAATCACACTTGCCAACTACTTCAACTTTGGTGGAGAAGATAGATATATGTGTTTTTGAATTTTCGAAGGGCAGCTGTTTTAAAAGTTTGCTGACCTTTGAATCCAAAATTTTACCACCCACCATCATTTTCCATAGCACAACTCGAGCGTAGTATGGGCCTAGAATTGTGGTCACTAGAGGCCACTAAAATTCCCAGATCCAATGGTTCCAGGGGCCAACTAAATTGTTCCCGCCGCAGTCGGGCAAATATCCTAAATATTCTAAGCATATTTTTGTTACATGTTTTACACGGTGTTGCGTTACAACAGCTCGAATCTGTTGGCGCTGACTATTGTGTTGTTTTTGTTGTTGTTGTAGCAGTGCTTCGCCCCATCCAATAGGTGCTACCGATTATATATTGTCGTCAATGTCCTGTAACGGGAATCCAAGGAAACTTGCTGTTTCAACAGGATGGACCATAGTGAGAGGGGTATTAGAGGCGTTGGTTCCACATTACAATTGAAGAGATGGTTGGTGTCATGTGGGGACACATTGCAAGCAGGACATACATTTTGTATATCAGGGATGATTCTGGATAGGTAAGAGTTTAACCTGTTACAGTGCCGAGATCGAAGTTGAGCTAGAGTGACGCGCGTTTCTATAGGTAGAATGCATTCTTCTACTTTTGGGTATTTTTCTTTAAGAATTGGATTCGCCGGGCAATTCCTGGTATAGAGATCCGACGCCTGTTTGTGGATATCATTGAATTGCTGCTTGTACTTTTTTGCTTCATAAGGCTGTGTTTTTAGGTGCTATATTTCCTCATAACGCATGCGGCGATGACCCATTAAGCCCATGGGAGGTGTAGCCTCATCAACCAGATGTCTGTTGGGATGCCCAGGTTTCTGGGTATTCAACAGAAACTGTTTATTCTGCATTTTATTTCTCTCCCTAATGAAGAGTGCTCTCGCCTCATTGTGTAGGTGGCGTTGTTCATCTGCCATTCTACTTTGCTTAGCTCGATGCATGTTCGATTTTTGAGAACAACTGGGAAGTGATAACTATCCACAGTTCAACCAAAATCATTTTTGGGCTTGGTTTCGTTAAGCTGGAAACAAAAAAACAGGCTTAAGGGATGGCTTGATACTCTTGAAATGAGACGATATTTTGCAACAAAACAATTATTTGTCATCTCGCTCCGCACCAAAGAATATTTAAACGAAACAGATTACCTCTTTATTCAATCGGAAATCGACGGCTACTTTTACTCAATTAGTTAGTCTTACTGGATATGATAGGGCTGAACAATACTCTTATCCCATTCGTAATATCCAAATAATCAGCTGTGTAAGATATGAAATTTATACCACCGATCTCCATGATTTTCTCAGACAAAAATATACGCTATATACGTAAGCATTCGGTCAAATGTGAAGCCTCTAACTGTTAAAATGCGGCAGTTGTTACGAAAAGCTTCTCATCTGAACAATCGGTTGTGGGGGATTTATGCTATACTAGAAGACCCGGCAGACGTTGTCCTGCCCAAAATTTGGCCTATCTGCATACATTTTAATAAGCTTTTCCCGTCTGAATCTGCCCTCCCCCCTCTTCACTTTTTCCTAATCCTTTTATTCACTCCTCCCTCCGTCTTTTTCGGTTCATCTATCTCCATCTTCGTCTCATTCTATCTCTTTCTCAATATCCTTCTCCTTCTCTTCTCTCAATTCCTTCTCATTCTTCTGCATCCCTTATTGCCTGTCCCAGAGGGTGGTATGTATTTTATTCCACTCCCAGTCCCAGTCCCACTCCGAGTCAGTTTAATATACATAGATTTTTATTTTTCACGCTTCACTATAATATTAAAACGAAATGCAGATATTCTTGCTTTTGAAATTCGGCATAAAAATTGCACATAGAACAACTAAAAACTCTCCTGAATTAAAAAAAATGTCTTAGTACCTCAAATCGCGGGCCCCTCAGAAACCCCAGGGCCCCTCTCGCCGGCCCTGGTGATGTGCTAGATATATATATTATATGTATGTAAAGTTAAATAAGCACGTGCACAAACATATCCATACCAACTGAAAAGGGGTGCACCACTGCATATACGTAACATTTTATTATTACGTATAAACAAATACAAAAATTTGCAATAAAATAATATTGCGACTATAAGCTGAGATATATACTATCCTATCTCTCAAGTTAGATCAAACTACACACGGGGTGCAAAACAAATTCAAAATCGTTTCAGTAGTTTAGGAGTCCATCGCGCCCAAAAATGTTGTGACACGTGTTTTTTATATATTAAGATATACGACCGATCTCATCCATCAGCCAATAATATGTGCAATATACGAAAGTATATGGTGAAGTTTAAAGCTTCAATCTGATAAATTGAGGATGATATGACAAAAGTCCTCTTTTTCTGCAAAATCGGTTGTATGGCAGATATATGCTATAGTGGTCCGATGACGCCGATTCTGACAAATGTCTAATCGGACGACTAAATACACCCGCTTACCAAATTTTAGCAAGATATCTCCAAAATTGAGGAACTAGTTTGCATACAAACAGACACACGGGCAGACGAACAGACGGACATGGCTAAATCAACTCTGCTCTACATCCTGATCATTTCGGTATACCCATTGGTGGGTCTATCTATTTTCCTTTAAGGACTTACAATTTTCATGAAAGATATAATTTAATATATATCAAAATCACATAGTTAAACTTATTTTGGCCTCAGCATAATCGTACGTAAATTATTTCAAGACCGGCAAATTTTAAAATTTTCATGTCGTCTGCTGGTCTAGCCAGTTTCGGTTGGTCTAACAATAAAATTATTTTATACTAGCAAGTTGAATTAATAAAAAATAGGTTACATATATACACATAAATAATATGTACATATACAAACTGAAAAAAAAAAACATACAACCCCTGTCAGCGACGCGAAAAACTCACAATTATTTAGTTCTTGTCTGCGTTTGGCATATTTCTAAGTCTTCACCAACCAGCCTTTTAACTATGCGCCAAAGTGGGCGTGCAAAGTTGGCAAAAAGGGAAATGAAAAGTGAAATTCATTTTATAATTTAAACGCCGCCTAAGGTGAACAGGTAAAAAAAAGGTATTTCCATGTCTGTCTGAAGCTAAGTAATATGAGACATTGGCTATATTTCACTTTCGCTCAAGTTATTGTACCTTACAAAGGACGAAGAAAGTTATATTTTGTTTATTTTATTTCATTATTACGGCTCAATGCACGTGCTGACGTAAAAGGAAAACGGAAATGAATGACGGCTGGCCTGAAAGATATCGTTTATTGCGCTGTTAACGTTCTTACCCCCCTAAAAGTATGCTTCAATAAAGAAGGAAATCAGTGCTAATAATGGCAAAGCTTTTGGTGGCAGATTTCCAAATATTTTGATTTGGGTTTACTTAGCGAGCATTTGACGTGGTGGTGTGGCGAAATTGTTTGTGTTTGTTTGCCGGTGTGTTGCTATAATTTCGGTGATTTTAGTTCTTCACTTTCACTTACCGTCTGATTCTCTTCATCAATATAGCGTATGCCAAAATATGAAGTTTCGATTAAATTGAGTCTAGCAAAAACAACATCCAACAAGACTTGGCCCGGTAAGTCATCCTGTAAAAAGAAAGAAGGGAGATTTATTATTATTTGAGTGAGGTAAAAAATGGAAAGTTTAGTACACGTATGTATGTGTTTTTTATGTACTTATTTATGTAATTATTATTTATGTAATATGTATATTAAAAACCAAATACTGATTTATTAGGTTTCCACAAGCTTTCAGTGAGAAAGGAAAGTTTCTTCACTGTAGGTAACCAACCAAATGAGTAAATTAACTAATACTTTTGAGTTTACCGAGAGTGTTATTGAACTAGAGAGTGTTTTTGCTTTAAAAACAGCGAAATATTTAAAGTAAACGGCTGGTATTTATGTTGGTTTGTTGTTTTTTTGACAAGGTTGTTAATTGATATAAATGGGAAAATTTTTCTAATATACATAGACAACATTTTTTTTTTCATAGAAACCGGTTTCGGCGTTGTACCATCTTCAGTGCCAGAGAACTAGATATGGCTTTGTACAAAACAAATTTGACAAGGATTGATGGAAAAATACAACATTAACACAGCATTCAAAACATCGAACAATCTAGGGCGAAAACTAAGAACTAACATTAACTCAGAGGATCCGTTTAGCAGCCACGGCGTATACAAGCTTACCTGCGGATGCCAGCATAGTTACATAGGACAAACAGGACGGCAAATAAGAACGAGGTTCAGAGAACATATTAGAGATTACAACAAAAAAATACGGAATCCAAACATTATTCCCGAGTCTAACTTCGCGAATCACATGGTCGAGAATGAATGTTCCCCAGCAAACATCAATAAAACAGTTAGGGTTCTTCACATACAAGAAAAGGGCCGACGTCTCAACGTACTCGAAAACATGGAAATCTACAAACAGAAAACATTCGACGGTAGAATAATAAACGAACAGATAAACACCATTTCTGACACAATATTCGAGCCTTTAAAACTTGTTTACAGGAAACAACTTAATCACACAGGTACAACAGACAAACGCACAACAACAAATAAACACAAAAAAATTAACACACCAAAACAAAAAACCGACAAAGAAGGTCAAACGACTAAAATCACAGATTTCTACCTAACCCAGTCAGCCACACAAATCGATTAGTAAACCACCCTCGGTTCTGAACGAACACACAGCACATACACATAACTAAATATACACAAGCATCAATTTGACAATACCTGCTCATATACCTACGAACTATAAATACAGGACAAATGACAACAACAGATCAGAACGAAAATCGACACTGATGATGGCACAACGCCGAAACCGGTTTGTCTCAAAACCAAATTTGACAAGGGATGACGGAAAATCGTTCCAATATACATCCTTCCGCTATATATTATGGATTATGCTACGCTTTTATGAATAATTTTAAATCTTGTATATATTGCAACGAATTGTTTGTGTCTCTTTAAGATGAAATGCGCGTTTTCAAAACTGTATGTTTGCCTTGATATATATCACATTCCGAAAGTAGAGTTCTTATCGTGTGTTACGATCCGTGATCGAAATCCATTTCGGAAATGAATGCCATTAATGAAATTGTTACCGTACTCTCTTATGGGGTGCATTATTCATTGTACAGGTTTAAAAATGCTTGTTTTTGTTCATTTATTTGTGTATGCTATTTGGCTCTGTTGTACTTCTTATGTACAACAAAAGTGTAGTAGCACTTCATTCGGTAGTTGCTTTTTTTTGCAAGCGAGCTTGAAAAAAACGCTTCAACTACCTAAACAGTTTCATTTATGGCAAAACCATACAGATGGTGGAAGTTTATCAGCTAATTGTTACTTTTTTTAGGTACTATGATATTTCTACTTCTAGCGCAGTATGTTTTTGACACTCAACAAGAGAATTACAAAAACAAAATACAAGAAATGCGTGTGTTTGTTTGTATGTATATCACCCTGCCGCCACGCTTTTATTTTGTTATTTTTGTTTATCTGCACCACAGTGCGTATGAGCAACCAAGCCACAATTGAAATACAAATACAAACACAATATTTAAAATAAAACGAGTCCCCTCCCCAGCATCCATGGAAGGGGAATAAAAGCAAGTGAAGTTTGAGTGAACAGCCGGAATGTTTGTGGCTGATGACACACACGCACAATACACAAACAACTATAAATAAAAGGAAATGCAAAAATAGCAAATAACATGATAACAATAACTGTTTTCGTTGTTTGGTAAACTTTTCTTGTCGCCTGCAGCTATGCTTTTGTAGAAGACGCTATTGCAAGGGTTTATGATAAACAAATGGTCTTTGCGGTAAAATTGCGTGTAAGGATATAATAAATAGAAAAAGAGACCGGTTAAATAAAAAAGGCACAATAAGGTGCGCACATTTAACCTAAGGGGTAACCTTAGTCATTATTCATGGCACTCCGACTTCTCTTTACTAAGGAGGGTCGTAGACAAGCTGGTTAGGCAAAAAAAAATGCAAAATTGCCTCAAATTACTGAAAGTAATGCGTAGACACCCACATACACATAAAATCATGATTATCTATTTATTTAATACGCATGCAACATTAACCGACAGATGGCATATGCAGTACAATGCATGTATTGTGAGGGTGTTTCCGTGTGGTCTTCCTTATGCATTTATTTTGTTACTTCCTGTTTACACCCTTCTAAGCTTGTTTTCACTTTTGTAGATCTTATCATTTCTCTAATTTCCCAGGTAAAGGGACACTAACAAATGTTAAAGTTACATCTTAGCATTCTGCCATTTATTAAGCAGTGCTAATTTCCATTAATCTGGTTTCAAAAACCAGGCCTGCTTATAAACTTTATAGGTATAGTTTCATATGTTTTGCGTATCGCGTGTTTAAATTTGAAAATTATAAAAAAAAAAAACGGATATTGAGGCTCTTTCTCTAGCAGCTGCTTTGGTATATAATTCGCATACTCTATTACTAAACCAAGATCCTTAGTTCCATACCCGGGAAAAGTGGTAGTGAATTATTTGTAAAAGTTTTTATTGCATAGGTCGTCCCAATGGTTTTGGAGTTTACGTTGCGTCAACAGATGATCTTAAACACACATATATGCCACGGGAACTCCAGTTACTCCATTCACCTAAATTGTATGTGAAATTCATTAATTCTTATTATACTCAGTTGAGCAGAGCTCACAGGGTATACTAACTTTGATTGGATAACGGTTGGTTGTACAGGTATAAAGGAATCGAGATAGATATAGACTTCCACATATTAAAATCATTAGTATCGAAAAAAAATTTGATTGATCCATGTCCGTCCGTCCGTCCGTTAACACGATAACTTGAGTAAATTTTGAGGTATCTTGATGAAATTTAGTATGCGGGTTCCTGAGCACTCATCTCAGATTGATATTTAAAATGAACGATATCGAACTATAACCACGCCCACTTTTTCGATATCGAAAATTTTGAAAAACCGAAAAAGTGCGATAATACATTACCAAAGACGGATAAAGCGATGAAACTTGGTAGGTGAATTGGGCTTATGACGCAGAATAGAAAGTTAGTAAAGTTTTGGACAATGGGCGTGGTACCGCCCACTTTTAAAAGAGGGTAATTTAAAAATTTTGCAAGCTGTTATTTGGCAGTCGTTGAAGATATCATGATGAAATTTGGCAGGAACGTTACTCCTATTACTATATATGTGCTTAATAAAAATTACCAAAATCCGAGACCGACCACACCCACTTTAAAAAAAATTTTTAAAGTTAAATTTTAACAAAAAATTTTATATCTTATATTATAAGTAAATTATGTCAACATTCAACTCCAGTAATGATATGGTGCAACAAAATACAAAAATAAAAGAAAATTTCAAAATGGGCTTGGCTCCACCCTTTTTCATTTAATTTGTCTAGGATACTTTTAATGCCATAAGTCGAACAAAAGATTACCAATCCTTGTGAAATTTGGTAGGGGCTTAGATTCTAGGACGATAACTTTTTTCTGTGAAAAAGGGCGAAATCAGTTCAAGCCACGCCCAGTTTTTATTTACAGTCGACCGTCTGTCCTTCCGCTCGGCCGTTAATACGATAACTTGAGCAAAAATCGATAAATCTTTACTAAACTCAGTTGACGTACTTATCTGAACTCACTTTGTATTGGTATAAAAAATGTCCGAAATCCGACTATTACCACGCCCACTTTTTCGATATCGAAAATTAGGAAAAATGAAAAAATGCCATAATTCTAACCAAATACGAAAAAGGGATGAAACTTGGTAATTGGATTGGTTTATTGACGCAAAATATAACTTTGGAAAAAAACTTTGCAAAATGGGTGTGACACCTACCATATTAAGTAGAAGAAAATGAAAAAATGTTGCAGGGCGAAATCAAAAGCCCTTGGAATCTGGGAAGGATAACTGTTCGTAGTATTACATATATAAATAAATTAGCGGTATCCAACAGATGATGTTTTGGGTCACCCTGGTCCACATTTTGTTCGATATCTGGAAAATGCCTTCACATACACAACTACGACCACTCCCTTTTAAAACCCTCATTAATACCTTTAATTTGATGCCCATATCGTACAAACAAAGTCTAGAGTCACACCTGACCCACCTCTATGGCGATATCTCGAAAAGGGTTCCACCTATAGAACTATGGCCCACTCCCTCATAAAATACTCTTTAATACCTTTCATTTGATACACGTGTCATACAAACACATTCCAGGGTTACCCTCGGTTCATTTTCCTACATGGTTATTTTTCCTTATGTTGTCACCATAGCTCTCAACTGAGTATGTAATGTTCGGTTACACCCGAACTTAACCTTCCTTACTTGTTTTTGTTTTGTTTAGTTTGAAAAGTGTTTCCAAGTTCATGATAAAGACCTTTTTTTATTTAAACAATGAAATCACAGTTTCAGTTTTCTTGCGTTCAATATGGCAGGCAAACTTCCAGCGGGTGCTATTTCAAAGTGACACCAGGGCTAAAACGACGCTAAAGTCGAATGTGCTCGGCCCTTATTTTACTTATAGCGTTTTCCTTTCTGGCAAAAGTGTTACGCTTTTTGTAAGATGCGCAAGGGTTATAAATATATTTTGTTCTATTCTATAAATCAGGTAACGCCTTTACGGGGTATTTCGTTCTTTTGTGAAAATTGTTGCCTGCTCGCGACGCAAAAGCGTTACACTTTTTTCCTACATAAAATGGCGTTGTAGCAGTGTTACTCTGCTAAACCAGCTGACCAGACAATTTATTTACGTAACTTCACAAATTTTTAGCGAAGAAAATTGATATGATGGAAATAATTGTTAATGAATTTTTATTATCATTGACAGCGCGTTTGTGAAAATCAGCTAATACACGGGGTAGCTATTTATGTTTTCTGACACAATAATCTATAAGTGCGTGAAATTATTGGATATCCGCTCCATAAGTTCTGCTAAGTAAGTCCAAGCTGCAAAAAAAAAAAAAAAAAATCACCATCAAGAATGAGATAAAAGGAGGTAACTACCGAAAGCAAAGAGTTAGGGCACTTTCGCCTTGTCAACCGCTTGTTGGCAACCAAAATTTCGAAAGAGTAAATAAGTAACTTAATTTTTTTGGAAACACAAACAACAAAATCAGCTTTAATATGCAGCGAAGAATCAGTGTTGTTAATAAAAACTACTTTGGACTAGGTAGGTAATTGAAAACTAAAGTCCTCTCACGGCAAACGAGAACGATGCTCTACAAGTCACTTATCTTACCCGTATATGGTGCAGAAGAGTAGACCATGACAACATCAGATGAAGCGGCTCTGGGAGAGTACGAAATAAAAGTTCTTCGAAAAGTTTATGGACCTCTATGCTTTGACGATGGCGAGTACCGAAGAAGATTTAATGATGCGCTGTACGAGCTTACGCAAACATCAACATAGTCCAGCAAATTAAAATGCAGTGGCTACGCTGTCTAGGCCATGTTATGCGAATGAAAGATGACGCTCCGGCTAAGAAAGTAGAGGAAGAGGGCGGCCACCGCTGTAAAGACCAGGTGGAAATCCCTTGCTGTGACCAACTCGTACCAGTTGAAAGAGCGAAGAAGTGACTGGCGCCTTTTGTGGGACAGCCATAACCATTTAAACGGTTAAGCTCTAATTAAATATGGGTGAAAAACTACTTACGTGAATATATCGGAATCCTACTGCGGAAGCAAAGTAAGATTAACCGTCCATACTGAATCGATAAGAATCGATAAAAAATCTTTATCATTTTTACAACAAATCGATATGTTTTCGATAACAAATTAATAACTCGCCGATGAAAAATTGGCACCTTTTTTGATAGTAACTGGGTAACCGTTTAATTACATATAATTGTGACAATAACATGTTTTCGATAAATAATCGTCGAATTTTTTATAGTAGATCGACACGTTTTCAATAAAAAACCCGATAATTTATTGTTAATTTATCAATTATTCTTCAATAAATAATTGTCCAAATTTTCCATAAATAATCGATAACATTGTGATTTTAAATCCACAACTTTTCGATAACTAACCGATAAAAAATCGTTTAAGCAAAGGTTATCGATAGCAAAATTGATAACCAATCAATAGGTTTTCTATACCACGACGAAAACGCACCCATAACTAATAAATGGATAACACGCTCACATGCTGTCGGTTACAAATCGGTTACTCAACGGTAACAAAACGTCGTCTCGGACTTTAGCTTAGACTTAGACGCGTATGTTAGCTTTACTTTTATGTGTGCTTGTTTGTAACTCTCTAGACTAGGCGCGCAAAGAAGACTTCTTCCCATTTAGCTGTAATATTGAAGACTCGCCGCAGTTGTTAAATCTTCTTCTTCTTCGGCAAAATCAAATTGTACGATGAGGTTTCGAAATCAACTCCAGATTTTTCGCCAAAAACCCAGTACAGGATTGTAGTTACATCTTTTCAAGTAAATTTAAGCAAAGCTCATATGAACTTAAATTAAAAGCTTACACCAAATAAACATTTTGCTATACTTTCCTTACAACGCCTTTAAGATATAGTTTTGCGCAACCAACTCTTACAACAATCACTACCCTAAAATTTAGAACAATGCTAGCAAATTAAGACTCTAATAATGATGATAGTAATAGGAGTGAAGATGGAAATAAGTACAAAAATTAAAATGAGAATTCTACTCGTACGTGGATTGGTGTTATTGTGTGTGCAACAGAGAAATTGTGTGGAAATAAAGATTTGACGGCCAAAACTCTTAACCAGAATTAATTATAGTTTGTCAGCTTGATTTTTGTCGGTGTTTTTGTTGTGGCTATTAACCGCATTTTCCTTACATTTCTTTTGGTGCTACTTTGCCTTAGAATTCTTAATTTAATTATGCTCAGAATATTCTAACATAGCGAATGTGCGGCAAAGTCAAAAGCAATGTGGTGCGGGTGAGGGTCAACATCATGTATATTTCTTACAAAAATACATATTTATGTGTGATTGTATGTATGCAAATCAGTTTTAACATAGAGCCAAAACTAAATGAGTTCAAGCAAGGACATAAGAGGCGCCGAGTTGAGTATGCTACTGACTTAACGGTAGGTGGCGAAGTAGCTTTTAAGGCACAAACAAATAAAATACAGAAGTGAAGGATTAATTAAAATATTAATTCACGTGGCCGTGATACTTTTTCGATATCGAAAATTTCGAAGAACCGAAAAAAAGGGATAATTCATTACCAAAAGCGGATAAAGCGATGAAACATGGTAGGTGCATTGACCTTATGATACAAAATAGAAAATTATTAAAATTTTGGACAATGGGCGTGGGAAGAAGGTAATTTAAAAGTTTTGCAAGCTGTAATTAGGCAGCTGAGTATGTAATGTTCGGTTACACCCGAACTTAGCCTTCCTTACTTGTTTTTTTAATACCTCATTTCTGAGTATGTATGCTGTATGGAATACTTATTGTAATCGAAGAGCATATAGGATTGTTTGCAGCTTGGCAGCAAAGGCAACCAGGCAACAGGCGTTAAATGCCGAACCAATATCAGCCAACACAATGAACGTAGAATTAATGCCACGAAGTGCCACAAAACACTGAAAAAAGATATAAGTAAGCAATTGGGAAACTTATCCGGTGGCTCATCATTTAATTTTTCACCGATGGTCTGTGGAGTAGGACCGTGAATCTTTATACATATCTATATTTATGCCACAGGCAGTCGGGAAGAGCATTTCTTACTCTAGTGCAGAAAAAATCACTTTCAGTGTGGTTGGTTAGTGTAGAGTATGGGCTATAAAGTTGGCTAGTGTCCATGTATGTAGGTGTTTTCATTTGGGTCCCAGATCAACGTGACATTATAAGCCATGAGCTGGCGCATGTTGATCAGGACTTGATGCGGCAGAAATGAAAAAGCTTATTGAACATTTGCACAAACTAGAGTCAGCGTTGTGATATCTTCAGGGTCCCTTTTCATTATGATAGAAATGATACTGAAGATGGCACAACGCCGAAAAGGTTTGTCTCCAAACCACATTTGAAATGGAATGAAGGAAAATTTTTCCAATATAAATTAACTATCCACACTGTTGGAAAATCAACAAAATAACAGTATTCGGACATATGAAGATTATTAGGACTCATATGGCATGAATGTGGTTGGGAGATATATCTATTTATGGAACTGTATTCCTCCGGTGCAGAAAGAAACTACGCCGTAAGAAAATACAATGTCTTAGAGAATAGATTTATGAGACCGCCCTAGAACAGAGGGATTTCAAATCGGGCGAACTTCTAAAATACATGACAAGAACTCATAGGATATTTGATTCAGTCAGCCATGAAATAGGCTACTGGTTGGCTGCTATCAAAGATCCCAAAAACGTGGCAATTCAGCCTCACAGTAAAGCAACCATATTGCAGTGGTGATATTGGTTTCAGAACACACCGGTGTATCTTGAAATTTGCAGCTTACGAACAAGCGAGGAAGCTCCGTGAATAGGTCGAGTTCGATCAACTGAGTGATATCGTTTTTTTCAACTCCATGCAAATACTGATTCGTGTCTGATTTGACCACGAAACTTAAAATAAATGCACATTGGAACCCATATGAGAGTTTTCAAACGAAACTTGACCCCACATTAATGGGAACCGACCAAAGCTCGCAAATAATTGATACACAATGCAACTGTTTCGTTAATGCTTTTTTGGATTTGATTTGGAGACAAGCTGTGCCATCGTCGTTCTGCTGTATATGAGATGACATTTTCTCTAATGGGTTTGTTTGTATATAAATTACAGGTACCTGTATTCGGCGTATATATTTAGGAAGAGATTAGATAGATTCTAAATCAGTCGCTTGCGCTGTGAGTTGATAATTGATTGGAATATCAACGGGCCATTGATTGATGAAAGTACACGACGGAGTTGTAGGAACGAGGAGAGGCTAGAAAATTTAGAGAGCTTTCTTTGCACTATCCTACTCCGACCAGTACTTTCATTTGTTGGCGCAGAACCGCTTAAACAACTTTGAAAGTTAAGTCCTCCTCCACCCATCACTTCAAACTCAGTGAAGGCTCCTCTTTCCTTTGCTTCCAAACTACTGTGTCGTTAGAAATGCTTTGCTGGCAGGAGAATTTTCGTTCATTGCGCTGTATTTATTCCTGCGCTAAGTTAATACCTTTTACCACTAAACCTCTTCCGATACTCTCGATCGGCATTACGGGGAGAACCATAAATATTCTGGAGAACTTTTATAACGTAGAATCCTAGAGCTATCTCATCTCTCTCGCCACCGTCCATGACTACGACCTATACCTGAAGACTAGTATGATTAGCGACTTCTAGAGCGTGATTGTTGTTCATCCAGAGAAGACTTTACTACATCAAATCATTCCCTATATGGTCGGGATAGTGCCGGATCAATATTCGAGAAACGACCATCAACACCGATAAAACTGTCCAAAATCTCGGAGGAGTCTCGGCCATATCCTGAGCTAAATTTGACGAACAAATTTGTTCAGTTCATTTATGCATATTAAAAGCTAGCCTAAATAAACCCCTCTACTTGATATGGGGTAAAACCTCCAAAGCTAACCTTACATCGATGTTGTCATCGATTCAAACATTATCAGAGACCGTAACTATTAAACCCTTTATTAGAAAAGTCAAAAAACTGTTTTTAAATTCTTTTTTACCAACGTTAACAAATTTTTGTTACAAATAATTATCAACACCGATATTTAGCAGCAAAACTTTTCACGTGGTTATTCTTGTTGTTTTAACCTGAAAACACACTCTGATTGTTTGATCCAGTCCAGTCAAATCAGCCGTTTGATCTTAACAAGTACAAGGAGGCCTTAACCGCACTGAGCCGGTTAATACCATTGTCCCCCCAGCGGGCTAGAGGGCTTAGAATATACCCGCGGCAGGTATGCCTTTCGTAAGTGGCGACTAAAATACCAAACTGATTCAAGGGGCTTTGTAGCGCATCCCTCTCATGGGGTTTTCATTGCAATATATAGCTTCTCCAACCTAATTGTCAACCTCACCTACGCATGGCGAATCCTGTTTCATTAAGAGAAGAGGCTCTGGCGACCCCGAACTCCTGATGGATCTAGAGGGTGGGAGGGCGGTATGGCCTAGAAGGTTTCATGTGGTCATACCAAATCGTTGCCGAGATGGTCGGTCTAGTATTTTATGGTGCTTGTTAGCGGAACGTACCAGATCTGCATCCAGCAAAGGACCATCAACATCGATACCACTCCCCAAGGCCTTCAGGGAGTGTCCTTATCGCTAAAACAACACCAACATACCTTTGCCGGGTCACGACAATTGAAAAAAATCTCGGAGTTTTCTTTTTCGCACAATCCTATAAGCAAATAAATCAGTTGCATTCAAATTTCCTACTCGCTCTTAAATATAAGTGAAAATTTCCAAAAGAATAAATACCCACAGGTTAGTTTTCCCATCGTTTGCCCTTAAATGAGCTACAGAGAATCTGATAAGCTTCAATGCATTGACTCACTCACTCAAAAAACTCACATTAAGTCTACTTACTTAGATTCACTGCACTACACTCAGCCCCACATGAATAGCTTAAAGCGCTGCTATTCAACCACTTACAGCAGAATTTTATCGCCAAACCTAAGCTTAGCATCTAACAGGCAAACGGATGCAAAGAGGCAACAAGAGAGATCACACACATTTTTGCTACGCCTCGCTGCTGTCTATCGCAAATCTACTACAATTCATTTAATATTGACATACGCAAGATTGAATAGAGAAATACTCATAGCGCAATCCAAATCCAACCACACGAGCGTGAAGGAATATCCAACCAAGTATATTTGCAAAAGCATAGCTAAGATAAAAGTTAGCAGTGAAAGAGGTAAGAAGCAATGAACTGAAGCTTCAATCATTTTCGTTTGTATAAAACGTTGTTATTGTTGTGCACATTTGAAGCGTGTTGAATGGCGTTAGACATCATTTGATGTTATCGAATTGGCCGTCTCCAGCTTGTCCGACCATACATATACATATATGCATATTAGGGCGGGTCGATTTAAAAATCGCTCATTGCTCTGTGAAAATCGTATTCTAGGGATCAAAATAAGAAACTTTACCGAAGGAATCATACCTCTAAAACGAATTCTGATGTCCCCCCCTTTGGGTCGAACTTTTGGGTAGGGGCAATTTCAATTCTACCTGCTAACAACACAAGCAATTTTACGATCTGCAATTGTGTCACAGTGATACCTTCATTTTTTAAAACGGTTGAATAAAAAACCCACACAACTATGTTTACGACATGCAAATGCATCACAGTGATGCTTTGGTTTTAAAAGGGGGTTATAAGAACGCTAATTTCTAATAATTTTTTTTTTTAATTTCTTTTCTATTACTAAGTTAAATTCATTTTTCATTTACATATGTTCTGACTAAATAAATTTCTAAAGAGAAAAATAAACTCCAAAAAGAAAAAACATAGTCATTTCAAAGTGGGACTTTTTAAAATTTGCCCCTACGACCCAAAGGGGGTTGGGGGGACATCAGAATTCGTTTTAGAGGTATGGTTCCTTCGGCAAAGTTTCTTAGTTTGATCCCTAGAATACGATTTTCACAGAGCAATGTGTTATTTTTTTGCCTCCCCACAAATCGGCCCGGCCTAATGCATATATATGTATATGTGCATGTACTTATTGGTAATCTGGCGGTTTGGCTGTCTGAGCGCATCGCCTGCGTACATCAGCGAGTCAGCTTACCAACAACTTTGCACGGTGAATGAATTCTTGGCGCTTTTGCTGCGAACTGTCTGTGTGGTTTAGTACAATTTAATATTTATCTAAGGCGCGTTCTGTTTGTTTTGGGGGGCTGTGGGTTTTCTTCAAATCATCTACTCATATCGCTTGCTTTATGCAGATGTGTGTGTGTTTCACTTGCATTTTCAAAACCACACACACGGCAGGTTAACTAAAGATTCATGTCGTCTTAAGACGAGATTTACGTGTTGTGGAGCTTTGTTTGAGCGTGCGGCTAGACGAACGGCAAAAGCGAATAAACTCTGTTGGCGACCTGACAGACAAGCATATATCTTGATTTGGTTTGTTAGAAGGCAATATTGTTTTCATTTCCTCAAGATTTTCTAGTGGTTGTTTTGTTGTGTTTGCTATTGCTGATGCTTTTGCCATTGTTGTTGTTGCTGTTTATTTTACTTAGTATTGTTGTCGCTTTGCTTGTTGACACCGCAATGCAGCTGCAAACATTTTCCTACTTTTTCCAAAAACATAAATAAAGAGATCACTTAAAATCTTTTATGAAGAAAATTCTACAAACATTTGGCAACACAATTCGTGAAAGGTTAAGGAGAGAAAGAGGAGAGGGAAGAAAGTCACCAATGTGGGCGGAAACACAAGCCAGTAAGGTACTCTAATCCCGTTTGAAATTGAACGTTTTATACCTAGTTCTGATCGATTATTGTGTTATATACAAAGCTTACGATTTTTTCTCGAGCTCAAACAGGAGTTTCATGTTTCGAGAAATTGAAATCTTTGCTTCTTGCAGTAAATGTCTTAATGCTCGCTAGTCGCTGCATTGCCAGTGTTATACGGAGAGCTTATCTTCTCGAACACAAAAAAAATTTCGGGACTCGAGAAATAAAGCACTAGTCTTTCCGTATTAATCTCGAAATATTCGTAGAGCTCGCGCGTTTGTCGACAATCATTTCAGTAGCTGCTGTCAATCTACTTTAAAAAATAGAGGTAACATAAACAATACAAAAAAGTAAAGCTTTAAACTAGCTTGAAACCCCTGAAGATTAGGGAGACCATTTACAGCGTATAGTGTCAAGTTGAGAGCGCTATCAAAATATGGAAACTAATCATATATCACTATTCAAGATAAATGATATCGCACTATATTTTTTCTTCCAGCACGGCTAAAGGTACTTCAAACCCGCGACAGCTGTTTGCACGTGCCTATGTATCTAGCGTTATTCTCCCCGACCAAGGGCGGCTTTCTCAATTGCTTGAGGTGGCGGAGGGAGCTCTGATCCACAGGATACCAAAGGCGAAACCTTAGAATGCACTGAACCAAATGCAGCATCAGAACACTATCACACCGACTTCATGTATTTCGATCCACGGGTAAGGTGTCAGAACTACGTCCTCCAAATTAAGAAGAAATTGTAAAATTTTTAACATGAGCTTATGCAGATTCTTGAAGAAAGTCGGTGACGTGACGCTGATAGAGAACCCCTGGCTCTCTCCGAATTAAGTGCTCATGAATCTTTTGCTTAACTGGGAGAACGGAAGGCAGGGTTAGAGCTGTAGTGATGGTAAGAATCGCATTGGAGACTTAGCATAGGTAGAAATATAGCAGAAAAAAGAACTGTCCCTTAACCTGGCATTCTGCTGTATGAATAAAGTAGTGAAAGCCTTACGGAAAGATTCCAAAAGGCTGGTGGAAGAAGAGGTGTGCGAATAACTTCCCGTTATAGGCGCGGATATGAATAAACACTACAGATTATGAGATAGGGAGCATATAAAGGAGAGATTTGAGTCCTTATTTTGTTTTACACTTCAGATTAGTCTACAAGTGGATAAAAGGAGTGGAGAAGTCACGTATGTTAGGCTTCACATGAATTAATATGCTTGATATCACATTGAATTTTGGGCGTGATATATCAATTCATAACTCAAGGGCTGTTGAAAAGCCAATAAATTTGTTTAAGCTAAACTAGAAGTTTACCTAACGACCAACAACTAGAAGCTTTCTAGTACCTATTCCACTTCCTCTTTTGGGTCTGATAGGTGTACTCCTAAACACTGGAGTCCTAGAAAAGCGGCAGCAGGACACGGACACAGCAACATGCACTCCCTTCATCTGCAAGTACTGAGGAGGCCTAATTTAAAGGCAAATTTACAACACGTGACGCTAGAAGTTAAAGAACCCATCATAAGCCTACAGCTCTCTTTTTAGTGCTAAGAAAACTTGGTCAACCGAAAGAAGTTTGCTTCGTAGAGGAGCTGGAAGAACCCCATAACAAGGCCTTATTAGAAGGCAGAGAAAATAAATGTTAGAGCTGACAAAAAATGCGAAAAGTGGGGCGTGCTGTTACTATTTGAGGCATGTATTGAAGCTCTTCTATAAGCGTGATAAGATCAGAGCGAAATTGCCATGCGAGCACCGAGTACTCCAGCAAAATAGTGAAAATATGAGTTTCTTGAGCTATTTCGGGATTTTGAGAAGAGCTCTCCTCGATAGTAAGCTATTATCGTCGAGTTTACGCTTTGTTATATACTTGTTATTGCCAAACTATCGGCTTATTTGCTTCTTTTCGGCTTGTTATCGACGGGTTTCAGGTGTGTCATCTTTTCTATATTGAATTTTTTTCGGTAGCTGTGTCATAAGAAACAGAATAGGTATCGATAATAAACCAATAAGATGCTGATAACAAATTAATAATACTCCAAAAAATCGAACGCATTTCAAGATCAAATCAATAACGTTTTATTATCAAATCGACAACAATACAAATTGGTCACACTTCGATAACATCAATAACATATCGATAACTTATCAATTATATTAAAGTTATACATAACATATCGATAAGTTTTTTACAACGAATCGATGCCTTTTTGATAACAAATCCACTACTAACTGGCAATGCTTTGATTATAAATCCATTATTATCTGGCAATACTTAGATAACAAATCTTGTTACCTAGGGATAGCATAACCGGTAAATCTTCATTAATTTTTCGATAGTAAATCGAAAACTTTTCGTTAAAAAACCAATAGCACATCTAATAAAAATCGATAAATCATCGATTTTTTTGTTATCGACAGAAAATCTATAACACTCCGATAACAAATCAATAATATATCGATACATTTTTGATACTGAAGTGATTATTTTAGTTAACTAATTAAAAACTTTTGGATAGCAAATTAAAAACTTTTTGATAAAATATTTGGTAAATATTTGAAAATTTTCGGATAATGAATGAATAGCTTTTCGATTACTCTTCGATAACCCATCGTTATTTATTATAATGGCCGTGATCGTGATTTTATAATGACCCCTGTTATTATCTCACTGGGTATAAAAACATACTAAAAGCAACCAAATCCTATTATATTTATTATAAGAACACTAAAGCAGCAAGGATTAGGGTGCGTCCAGGAGTGTATAAATAGAAGAGCTTAGATACAGCTTTAGCTTTAGAAATCGCAAACCAACTTGCATGTAGGTAAATAAATACATTTGAAATGCTTCCACGACTTAAGTTGGATTTATTTTCCTTAAGCTCATACTTGGACATTCAGTTGTTGTTGTGCAGTAACTTTTGTATTATTGCAACACATTTGTTTTGTTGAACAACAAATATGAATCTATCTGTTACTAAGCAAATAGCATGACAACAAACACACACACACACACACATACATTCGATCGATATATTAGACATACCTTGGCAACTTTATTATGGCTTTGCATATTGCTCTAATCGCTGTGACCCTCATAACAATAGCTAAACATTTGCGGTTTACTTATTGTGATTTGGTTGTTGGCTATAGCTCTTCATCTTCATAAATAAAGCACATGCAACCGTTGTGCAGTCATCCACCTTTTGAACGACGTCAGCGTTACTTATTGCGAGTTGCGAGTTGACCCTCTATCAAGAGTTGGCTGGCAGGTACAAAGCATTTAAAGAGTGAGTGAATTATCTGACATTGGTGCTGCTGTTGATCGAATGCCGACCGATGCCATGTGAAAACATTCAAATTTTGATTGAATTGTTGCAAATTGTTTAGGAGTGAACATTTTTCTTATTTAATGCTAAGAAATTGGCATGTGTTTGTAATTTATTTTATTTCAAAGGCGAATAAAATACACAAGGCTTTTGTAAGGCTTAGAATGCAAGCCCAGAAGAAAATAATTCATATAAAAGAGCACGCGGAAAATTCTGTATTTTCAAGTTCATGTTTAATTCGAACGACATTCGCTGAGAAGACTTTCAAGGCAGAAATATTTTCAAAGGTTTTGCCAGACCATTACCGAGGTATGGTATGGTTTAGCAAAATTTTGAAAAATATGTTAATGTTTGTTGTCTGGTTACATAAGCCCGGGACCTTCGGTAAGATTGACCAGTATTCTTTACATTTATCAAGGTGATCAAAAATTTCAGATTGGCCTGTTCTATAGTACAGATTCTGAACGTTAAGGCTCAATATTTTTATTATCGTCTCCAATTTCAATTTCAAAATCATATAAAACAGTTTAGGTTAGGTTGAGAAGGCATTTATGGGAACTTCGCAGGTATTTTTATACCCAGCTGTACTTGTAACTTTCATTGGATAACGGTTCGTCGTACAGGTATAAAGGAATCGAGATAAATATAGACTTCCATATATCAAAATCATCAGTATCGAAAAAAAATTTGATTCAGCCATGTCCGTCCGTCCGTCCGTCCGTTAACACGATAACTTGAGTAAATATTGAGATATCTTCTCCAAATTTGGTACACGAGTTTATCTGGACCTAGATTAGATTGGTATCGAAAATGAGCGAAATCGGATGATAACCATAAAATAAGATATATCTTTGCAAAAAAGAGCTTTTATATCAATGGTATTTCATTTCCCAAGAGGATTTATAACAATAAATAGGAAAATTTTCAAACTAAAAAAAAAAAAATTGGCGTGGCACTGCCTGTTTTATGACTAACCAATTTTCTATGTTCCGGAAGCCATAACTCGAAGAAAAATTAGTTCAGAATAGAACCATATGTGTATGTATTATTGCGCAGCCTTGTAACACTATTAAGCACACAAAACAAACAACAACAGCATTTCAAGTGTACAGCTGGGTATGTAATGTTCGTATTCACTCGAACTTAGACTTCCTTACTTGTGTTCTTTGTGAAGGTAATCGGCGAGTGCTAGTTGGGGTCCACCCTTCAAATCAGGTACATTCTTATTAAGGTTCAAGAGGCTGCCGCGGTGGTACAAGCCAGTATCAGGAGACCCGTTGTAATACTACAAACGGGCAACTAACACTCTGCTCTTCGAACCATAAGATTGTTCTGAAAAAAGCCACCAAGTAAATATAAAAAAAATAAATGCAAAACGCGATAACCTCCGAAGAGGTACGTCTTAAGCCGAATCTGAACGGCATCTGTAAGGCAGATAGTTTTTCACACTATTCATGGCAGAAATACACTCAAAGTGTTTGCTAAATCACTGCCGAGAGAAGCGCCGCGTAGGAAAACTTTTTCTTATTGAAAAAACTTGTTTCTTAGTTTCTTAGGTTGCTCTGCCGTGGACTTTATTAACAACGGATTTTCGGTGTAATAGGCGGACCACGGCCACTAAGTTCTTGATGTAATACTCCACGACCAGAAGCAGGCTATTCAGAAAAGGAAGAAGATCTGAAGAGACAGATCTGTCTAGCCTAACTTAACGTCGGGTAGCTGCACAAGAGGTGATCCAACGATTCCATCCTTTCGTCGTCTTTAAACTCCTGCAACATCATACCCTTTCAACATGCCTACCAATAAGACAGTACCCAGTAAGTACTCCTACGAGTGTGCCAATATTACCGATATTTATGGCGTAAGCGCAAAGGAATCTTTTAAGATACCATTTTAGCCAAGCTTGCTCACTTAGCCGATTCTCTTGGGTTTGTAGCTATCTATCGTTGGCTTGAAATTAGGTTAACTCTTTCAGAATGAGATTGCATGTGGCAAATATTATATCAAACGTTCGTCTGTAATACAGTTTCCCTCAATTTTCTGGTGTACCGGAATCAATGTGAGATATGTTAAGTGCTAGTTCGGAGTTGAAAGAATAAGATCTAAGGGGTTTGATAGCCACTGTTGCTTAAAATAATGATTTTGTTGACGAAAGTGTGTTCTCCCTGAAAAATGTTGCCGCTGCTCGGTATCCTTGTAGATACAATGGTAAACTACCTTACATCCATCAGAAGACCAAGAAAACGCGCGCCCAAAAATCTCAATAGCCTTGTCTATAATGCTAAAGATAAATATATAAAGTGATAAATCGATGGCTCTTACTCTTTATCTTGGCAAGCTTGTCTAAAAACAGAGCTGTCCGCATGGTTTATATCGATTTCAGTACCTTTCTGGCCACCTTATCAAAAAAATCATTTTCCGGAAATTTTAGAGGGAGGCATAAGGGATGATATATGAATTAAACCTTAGCTCAGCACCTCCGTATAATATCATATCTGAATTAGTTTGGACTTGAATGCCTTTAAGACTGTTCGCACAATTCGTTATATTAGTCCTCGAGACTGTACCCTTTATGCTACCTTTACTGCGTATACCTCCACCTGAAAAACGCTAATAGATTCAGGAAGGCGATAAGACATACTGTGCGTAAATGCTTCGAGTACAGCATGGGCCTAGTGTTTTGTTTTTATTTTTGAGCTGTTCTTCAAAACATGAATGTTCCTATCACCAATTATACATCGAAGTGTAAATAAAAGGTGGTTTATTTTTTACTGTGACAAAACGAAACTACCAATTTTTTTCAACTTTCTTTTTCATGGTAGTATGAAAACTGAATAACGGGTGCCAAGCTGTATAAATGGCAATAGAATTTTTCTAGACAGTAACATACTGGATTTCTACGACAGGCGGAGGCTTCAAGAAAAACAATTCAATTCTAGCTGTACCTTGATAAAAAAACTCCAAATTGCATATTTAGAATTGTACCCTTCCTTTTATGGCCATCAAGTTTAAGTTTATGCGCCCGTCGGGACTTCTGTGTGCGAAATCGTTCACTGACCTTTGACAATAAAGTTAACGGTCTACTTAAACTACTATGACGAATGCAGATGCAAATAAAACAAGGTTAGGTTAGGTTGCAATAAAACATGAAAACGTAAACAAAAAGTACAACAACGAGCAACACAAATGAGACAAAAATCAGAAAGCACAAAAAGAAACAGAAACAAAAATACATATAGGCAACATGTAGTCATTAAAGAGAACGAAAAAGAGAAGAATTAATAACAACAAGTAAGGAAGGCTAAGTTCGGGTGTAATCGAACATAACATACTCAGTTGAGAGCTATGGAGACAAAATAAGGAAAATCAATCTGGGGTAACCCTGGAATGTGGTTGTATAACATGTGTATCAAATGAAAGGTATTAAAGAGTATTTTAAGAGAGAATAGGCCATAGTTCTATGGATGAACGCCATTTAGGGATATCGCCATAAAGGTAGACCAGGGCTGACTCTAGAATTTGTTTGTACGATATGGGTATCAAATGAAAGGTGTTACTGAGCATTTTAAGAGGGAGTGGGCCTTAGGTCTATCGGTGGACGCCTTTTCGAGATGTCACCATTAAGGTGGACCAGGGGTGATTCTATAATGTGTTTGTACGATATGGGTATCAAATGAAAGCTGTTAATGAGTATTTTGAAAAGGAGTGATCCTTAGTTCCATAGGTGGACGCCGTTTCGAGATATCGCCATAAAGGTGGACCAGGGGTGTCTCTAGAATGTGTTTGTACGATATGGGAATCAAATGAAAGGTGTTACTGAGCATTTTAAGAGGGAGTGGGTATTAGGTCTATAGGTGGACGCCTTTTCGAGATATCGCCATTAGGGTGGGCCAGGGGTGACTCTAGAATGTTTGTACGGTATGGGTATCAAACGAAAGGTGTTACTGAGCATTTTAAGAGGGAGTGGGCATTAGGTCTATAGGTGGACGCCCTTTCGAGATATCGCCATTAGGGTGGGCCAGGGGTGACTCTAGAATGTTTGTACGATATGGGTATCAAACGAAAGGTGTTACTGAGCATTTTAAGAGGGAGCGGGCATTAGGTCTATAGGTGGACGCCTTTTCGAGATATCGCCATTAGGGTGGGCCAGGGGTGACTCTAGAATGTGTTTGTACGATATGGGTATCAAATGAAAGGTGGTAAGGAGTATTTTAAAAGGGAGTAATCCTTAGTTCTATAGGTGGACGCCTTTTCGAGATATCGCCATAAAGGTGGACCAAGGGTGACTCTAGAATGTTTGTACGATATGGGTATCAAACGAAAGGTGTTACTGAGCATTTTAAGAGGGAGTGGGCATTAGGTCTATAGGTGGACGCCTTTTCGAGATATCGCCATTAGGGTGGGCCAGGGTGACTCTAGAATGTGTTTGTACGATATGGGTATCAAATGAAAGGTGGTAATGAGTATTTTAAAAGGGAGTAATCCTTAGTTCTATAGGTGGACGCCTTTTCGAGATGTCGCCATAAAGCTGGACCAAGGGTGACTCTAGAATGTTTGTACCGTATGGGTATCAAACGAAAGTTGTTACTGAGCATTTAAGAGGGAGTGGGCATTAGGTCTATAGGTGGACGCCTTTTCGAGATATCGCCATTAGGGTGGGCCAGGGTGACTCTAGAATGTGTTTGTACGATATGGGTATCAAATGAAAGGTGGTAATGAGTATTTTAAAAGGGAGTAATCCTTAGTTCTATAGGTGGACGCCTTTTCGAGATATCGCCATTAGGGTGGGCCAGGTGTGACTCTAGAATGTTTGTACGATATGGGTATCAAACGAAAGGTGTTACTGAGCATTTTAAGAGGGAGTGGGCATTAGGTCTATAGGTGGACGCCTTTTCGAGATATCGCCATTAGGGTGGGACAGGGGTGACTCTAGAATGTTTGTACGATATGGGTATCAAACGAAAGGTGTTACTGAGCATTTTAAGAGGGAGTGTACATTAGGTCTATAGGTGGACGCCTTTTCGAGATATCGCCATTAGGGTGGGCCAGGGGTGACTCTAGAATGTTTGTACGATATGGATATCAAACGAAAGGTGTTACTGAGCATTTTAAGAGGGAGTGGACATTAGGTCTATAGGTGGACGCCTTTTCGAGATATCGCCATTAGGGTGGGCCAGGGTGACTCTAGAATGTGTTTGTACGATATGGGTATCAAATGAAAGGTGGTAATGAGTATTTTAAAAGGGAGTAATCCTTAGTTCTATAGGTGGACGCCTTTTCGAAATATCGCCATTAGGGTGGGCCAGGTGTGACTCTAGAATGTTTGTACGATATGGGTATCAAACGAAAGCTGTTACTGAGCATTTTAAGAGGGAGTGGGCATTAGGTCTATAGGTGGACGCCTTTTCGAGATATTGCCATTAGGGTGGGCCAGGGGTGACTCTAGAATGTTTGTACGATATGGGTATCAAACGAAAGGTGTTACTGAGCATTTTAAGAGGGAGTGGACACTAGGTCTATAGGTGGACGCCTTTTCGAGATATCGCCATTAGGGTGGGCCAGGGGTTACTCTAGAATGTTTGTACGATATGGGTATCAAACGAAAGGTGTTACTAGCATTTTAAGAGAGAGGGGGCATTAGTTCTATAGGTGGACGCCTTTTCGAGATATCGCCATTAGGGTGGGACAGGGGTGACTCTGGTATGTTTTTGTACGATATGGATATCAAATTAAAGGTATTAATGAGGGTTTTAAAAGCGAGTGGCCCTTAGATGTATATGTGAAGGCGTTCTCGTGATATCCACCAAAATGTGGACCAGGTGATCCAGAAAATCATCTGTCGGGTACTGCTAATTTATTTATATATGCAATACCACTAACAGTATTCCTGCCAAGATTCCAAGGCCTGTTGATTTCGCCTTGTAGAACTTTTTCATTTTCTTCTACTTAATATGGTAGGTGTCACACCCATTTTACAAAGATTTTTCCAAAGTTATATTTTGCGTCAACAAACCAATCCAGTTACCATGTTTCATCCCTTTTTTCGTATTTGGTATAGAATTATGGCATTTTTTTCATTTTTCGTAATTTTCGATATCGATAAAGTGGGCGTGGTTATGGTCAGATTTCGCCCATTTTTTATACCAAGAAAAAGTGAGCTCAGGTAAGTACGTGGGCTAAGTTTAGTAAAGATATATCGGATTTTGCTCAAGTTATTGTGTTAATGGCCGAGCGGAAGGACAGACGGTGGACTGTGTATAAAAACTGGGCGTGGCTTCCACCAATTTCGCCCATTTTCGCAGAGAACAGTTACCGTCATAGAATCTATGCTCCTACCAAATTTGAGAAGGATTGGTAAATTTTTGTTCGACTTATGGCAATAAAAGTATTCTATACATACTAAATGAAAATGGGCGGAGCCACGCCCATTTTGAAATTTTCTTTAATTTTTGTATTTTGTTGCATCATATCATTACTGGAGTTGAATTTTGACTTAATTTACTTATATACAGTAAAGATATTAAATTTTTTGTTAAAATTTTAATTTAAAAAAATTTTTTTTTAAAAAGTGGGCGTGTTCTTAATCCAATTTTGCTAATTTTTATTTAGCACAAATAGAGTAATAGTAGTAACGTTCCTGCCAAATTTCATCATGATATCTTCAACGACTGCCAAATTACAGCTTGCAAAACTTTTAAATTACCTTCTTGTAAAAGTGGGCGGGGCCACGCCCATTGTCCAAACTCTTACTAATTTTCTATTCTGCGTCATAACGTCAACCCATCTACCAAGTTTTGTCGCTTTATCTGTCTTTTGTAATGAGTTATCGCACTTTTTCGGTTTTTCGAAATTTTCGATATCGAAAAAGTGGGCGTGGTTATAGTCCGATATCGTTCATTTTAAATAGCGATCTGAGATGAGTGCTCAGGAACCTACATACCAAATTTCATCAAGATACCTCAAAATTTACTCAAGTTATCGTGTTAACGGACGGACGGACGGACGGACGGACGGACGGACGGACGGACGGACGGACGGACGGACGGACATGGCTCAATCAAATTTTTTTTCGATCCTGATTATTTTGATATATGGAAGTCTATATCTATCTCGATTCCTTTATATATGTACAACCAACCGTTATCCAATCAAACTTAATATACTCTGTGAGCTCTGCTCAACTGAGTATAAAAACGAGAACATGCACTTTCCACACGTGCAGCATCCAAGTATAAGCTGTAAACTGTGGCTATGGTGAACACTTGCAGCTCCAATGACTTTCGCAGTACTTCAATGTTTCATACAAACGTTGCTGGAGTAGCTGTTTCAGAACCTCTTTGATGACGCGCCTTCACAGTGGCATATATGTATGTATGTATGCAAGCTTATACTACTCGTGTTAAGGGCATATTTACATATGTACAAATGTTAAAGTGGCAAGCTACTTCTTTTTGCTTGTACGTAATTATTGTTGGCATACATTTTTGTTGCTCTCGTGCAAACACATTTGCCTACATATATGTAATCATACTTTGCATTTGTGCTACGTGGTTTTTCATTTATCGCCCCGACAATTCAAAACGTTTGCCTTAATAACATTTAAGGGCCCATTACTGATACTTAGCATAGACTGGACTTGACTTGAGAACTGTCCCTTACAGTTCTGTTAAATGAACATTGCATGTTACTGATTACTCAAAACTTAGCAACACTTAACTTGACTTAGAAGTCTGTTGAATTTTTATTTTCTATGTAAGTTCTAAATGACCTTTACATTTTGAGATGCCATTTGTTTCTTTCCATTTCATTTTGACATTTTGTCATACAAATTGAAATTTATTTTTATTTTATTTATTAATTTTTACACTCATAAATTAATTCTAGTACTCAAATTTAACTTTGTTTGAAAACCACTACTTTTTGTAGCAAATATTTCACAATAAAATGACAGCTGATTATGATGCCAAATTGCATGGGCTAAGTGGAGTATAATCGTGGCTAAGTTGCCAAGTTTACGCCAAGTCAAGTCAATTCAATGCTAAGTATCACTAATGGGCCCTTTAATGGCTCTTCCGTTGCATTTTCCGATATTATTTTTTATTTTCTTTCTTATATATATGTTTATTCTTTTATTTACTAAAAACATTTGTTTGTTTATATTTTTTTTTTTTTGAATTCGGTGTTGTTGCTTATGTGTTTTGTTTACAGTTTTGGTATTTTACTTTCACGGTGAATTTATTTCCTTTTATATGGGGCATTATACGGTTAGTGTGGGACAAATCATGCAAACTAATTTCGGAACAGTCACAGAATAATTTCAGGATAACTTCGGAATCATTTTTGGCACTACTAGTGGAATCCATTTCGGTACCAATTTTGAACTATTTCGGGATTACTTCGTGGTTATTTGAGGTATCATTTGAGGAAACTTCAGACTTATTTCGTAACTATCTCGGGAAACGATGTCTAAATTTTTATTGAAGTGATCATGAAATTGTTCCAAATTGGTTCCGAAATAGTAAAAACACCGTTACCCAATATAATCCCGAAGTGAGCCTATGGACGTTCTTAAATGATTTTGAACTACTCTCAAAGTGATTCCGAAAAAAATCCAGAAGAGGTCCCGGAATTTCATCAAAAATGCATCGAAATTGTTCAAAAAGATCCTGAAGTCATTCCGAAATGTTCACGGAAAAGTACGAATATGTTCCCAAATTTTCCAAGAATATACGATACAATTACATCCCCTTAAAAATTTGATCGAGCTCCGTCAAACCCTTACGCATAGTCGAAGGTGGCAATAAGCTTCTTAGCTCCTAGTTAAGTTCATAAGCTTTCGCATCTCCGGTTTACTGAAAATATCCACCTGTAATTTAATTATCTGGTACATCCTCTTATTATGGAAAAAGTTTATGAGAATTGCTAACAAACGATAGCCTTTCGATAACAACTATATACGACGCTGACAACAAATAGGTAGCACTCCAAATCGATAACTTTTCGATAGCTAATTGGTTACTTTTAAATACCATATCGAGAACCTTTCCATAAATTATCGATAGCCTTTCGATATTAAATCGTTAAATATTCAATAACACATCGATTATTTTTTGTTATCGAATCAGCAAATTTTCCATAAATCTATTTATTTCGATAAAAAATCGAATTTTTTTCAATACAAAAATCGATAACGCATCGATGACAAATAAGCATTACTCAATTTTTAAATCAATTTGTTTTCATAAAATTTCGGTAATTTTTCGATAAAAAGTCGATAAATTTTAGATAGTTAACCGTTATCTTTTCGGTAAACACTGAGAACTTGTTGAGAAAAAATCAATAAATCCCCAACTTTTCGATAGCTAATTGACTACTTTTTGATAACCTACCGCTAAATTTTCCATAAATAATCGATAGCTATTCGAAATTAAATATGAATTTTTCTAAAAAATAAGAATCTAATTTTTTCGATTATTTTTCGATAGCAATATATTATCACTCCGATAACAAATCGATTTCAATCTATAATATTTCAGTAACTTTTCGACAAACAGTCGACAAATTTTCGATATATTTTCGAAAAAAAAACCGATGACTTGTCGATAAAAACTCATTAACTCTTCCATAAAGTTTGTAAGCGATAGGACTCCTATAGCAAATCGATTACTGTTCTGTAGCTAACTGATAACTCTTTGATAGCATATCGATAACTTTTCCATAAATAATCGATAGCTCTTCGAAAAAAAGTTAATTAATCAGTATTATCAGTAAAAAATCCATTAATATTTATAAAAAAATCAAAATCGTTTTCTTTCCATAACAGTTCGGTAATTTTTCGACAGATATTCTATAACTTTTTGATATTAAATCGATATAATTTCGATCAAAAACGGATAAGTTGTCGATAAAAAATTTGTAATTCCTCCATATCATTTGTAAGCGATAGCAAATTTATCACACTTCGATAAAAGATCGATACTTTCCTTATAACAAACTTTTTCTTTACTTTCCTTTTACATTTACTTTCCTTTCCTTTCTTTTCCTTTCCGTTCCTTTCCCTTCTTTTCCTTTTCTTTCCTTTCCTTTCATTTTCTTTCCTTTCTTTTCCTTTCATTTCCTTTCCTTTCTTTCGCTTTCCTTTCCTTTCCCTTTCTTTCCTTTCCTTTCCTTTCATTTTCTTTCCTTTTCGTTCCTTCCCTTTCCTTAACTTGCCTTAGTTTGTGGTCTGAGTATGCTACTTACACATAAATTGCTCCCACATTATACTAGAGTGGAATGACCATACCAGCGCTTACAATTACCTCACGCTTACACTCTGGAAAAAAATTATAAATTTAGCACAAACACATACTTCTTATCAATTTTATTTGCCCTTCGATTTCTATTAGCTCTATTATGTTCACTCTGGCTCCCCCAGGGTACCTAAGGACAACCATTTCTGCCTCATAACTAAGTATGTGTTAATAATACAGTTCATTTACAACAACAAGCAAACTAAATGCTCCATAACCAATAAACCCAGCCGTCTCATAGTCAGCGTAAATTTAGCAATGAAATGAAATCATTTCATTCCCTATATTCAAGTACTTAGTAATAATGCCTTACTTACTGCGCATGCGTATAACATATAATTATTTCATTAAGTTGCCAACACTAAACACAGTACTTGACGATATACAACACATATGATGATAATATATTAAGTAATATTACCAATAAAAAGCAGGTATGATTAACTAAGTGGGCGAAGTTCAGCTCGTCAGAAGTTACAGGAAACCACTAATTAGTGTAAACTTCAAATTAAAAAGGAGAAAAAAAAGTAGTAGTTAAAAGTACACATTTTTAGTTAGCCATGTCAAGTTTATGTAGGTAAAATTGATTGGTTATGGTCGGTTTTACTTTGCATAGCTATTGCTATGTTTTGACTTTCTCACATCCCCTTTTTACGTAGTGTTAGTTGGCTTCCTGTTAAATGACAGCGAATATCCTACAGCACCCTAAAGTAGTAGAAACCTCAGCTGCTTACTCCACGACTAAAACAAAAAAAAAAATGTATTGGTGTTCTTGTTCTCCCTTTTTATTCGCCATTACTTAGCATCACATGTCATCGCCGTCTCTTAGTCAGCGTAGATGTTACGGCCATGACTGGACATTGTACTTGTCCGAATGTGCTAAATTTTTATATGCAAAATGCCTGCGGTGAACATTGCACTTGACAATCATGCTCAGTTTATGAATCTAATCTTTTCCGTTTTATACAAAAAGATTGCAAAATGAGTTAGAAAAAGCTGGTTTCTGCTACAAAGTTGGTATAAAAGGCCATTTGAGAGGAAACTTAATACAAAGACATCAAGTAAATGTAACGATTTGTTGAAAAGTCAATGTACTAAGGTGACACTCGAAATCGTTACCAATAAGTGGTTTAGGGCTTAGGGCAAATTAAATGCACTAATTGAGCAGGAAATATGAAAGTAAAATGCATACTCGGGATTGCTAAGACGCAACTTGTATACAAAAATGTGTGTTTTCTCCTTAAAAGAATGTATAATTTCCTATGGAATAAATTGCTACTTCAAGGGATTTTCCAGATTAGCTTAAGCTTTATCAAAGTGCAAGAGAATCTTTAATGACCTTTTAAATTTAAAATAGCAGAATCAAAATGTTTAAAGAATACGATATTTTTCAAAAATGTGGTTGTTAACTGTTCTAAATTGACGAAAGGGTCGATCAAGAAGTAAGTAGATCACACAGACTATTGCAGCGTCTTTCACGTAAAAGTTAAGATCATGAAGTAAGCAGCAGAAATTCTGGAGGAAGCATGCGTAAGCTGCAGTCGCTTTATATATATATATATATATATAAGTTATGTCACCTGTAATCCCAATACTAACTAATGGCGCACCCTTTACTCACGTTGCCAGGCATGTGATCATATTGTTCCACTTACTAACTTCGCTGACGCAGCACACGCGCAACCAACGATCAGGTCAGGTATCGAAATTATTTAAATCATGGGAAATGCAATATAAGCAATTCCTGTCTACACGCGCAAGCGTTTGACTTGCGAAATATGGGAACTGCAACCGCAGCATAAATAGTTAGCAGTAATAGGTTAGCTAATAAGTTAATTTGGATGTTTAGTTCAGTTAATTTTGGGACGTGCAAGTGGCACGTAATAAATTGTGATTAATTTAAATTGAAGTTGTTCGTGTTTTACTCTTAAATCAGTATCGGCGAACAGTGGGTTCGCCGCACCTTTAATTTTTTATATCTCTCAGGACACGAGAGATTAACTTATATATATTGATAGTCAAGCGGCGATGAAGGCAATAATCTCTCACAGCATTTCATAAAGAAATATGCTGGAAAGCAAAGAAGCATTGGAAAACTTTTACTCATGGTGGACCATATAATTGTTCAGGGAGCTGCAAAATTTCTGAGATCATTGCAAATCCTATGATATTGAACTCACAATGTGGCTCTGAAGAAAGAACATTTAAGGCTCATGGATATACTAACTGCATACTGTCTTCTGGCGTCACATACTTATTAGTTCGACCTCGTCAGTAACAGCAGATATTTGAAGTGTGAGATGCAAGAAGAAACGGTTGAGCACGTTCTGGTCTAGGCCACAGCTATTAGGGGCTGCAGAGCTTCCAGATCTCGATGCAGCAATTAACCAATTATTCTGTAACATAAGTTCTGGCACCTGATTGGGATTTTTACGTTTGTTGGTCAAAAAAATGCTGGTAATGCTATGGACACATCAAGTCTATGTGAGGTCATTATTGACCATCCAGTTCAACATAAGTGTAACATTCATCCAAAGAATAAATAGTTTTTGTCCCGTTAGAGACTAGCACATGTCCGATTCTCCGTTACACCTTTCCTTCACTATATAAGAGATATTATTCGATAAAAAAAGAGTATTTCTATGTTCTTCCTACTCCGTATGTCTTACTTTATATTCCACTAGCTTTTTCCTTACCCCCCTTCTTGTCTCTTTACATATACCTTCACCTCCCGGTTCTTTTTTCTCTTCTCGTCGTTTTATTTCTTCTTATCCCTCTTCACTTGCGAAACAACATATAAATACACATAAGCTCTCACATGAGTAAATGTATGCATATTCTTAGGTGCCGGTTTAGGGACAATCTCAAGTTTGCTCATAACTAGCTTGGTAGTTTAAACTACGCGCCCTAAGGGTTAATAATTGGAAATTTACGACGTGTGCCGTCTGTGGTGCCTGCACACAAAAAAAAAAAAAAAAAACATAGAACCAAGCGCCCCCAGTAATGGTGTCGTGAAATGGTTCCAACCAGCAATACGTACGGTACATAAATAACACGTACTTGCATGCATATATATGTTTATCAGGGTGTGCCGAAAAAAATAAAATAAAACAGAGACGGCAAAGTTGTCAGATCTTTAAGCTAGGTCCTAGAAAATGTCTGGTATTTGCCAAGAGGACAAAGTTATTCTTTAACATAAGTCCTCGTACCTATTTGCGTTTTTTCGTATGGTCGTCAAACAAATACTAGTAACACTGCGAAGACACTCAGTCTATGTGAGGTCTTTATTGAGCGGCCACTTAGGTTAGGTTAGGTTGAATTAGTCGGTCAATGCTTTTTGTTATCTTCTGACCGGGTACCGAGTATAGATGAGAAATTGTTTACTTAATTGCCATCTGATCATCAATATATATTTTGACGCGACTGCAGCTTAAGCATGCTTCCTCCAGAACTAATGCTGCTTTTTTCACGGCTATGATGTCTGCTTGTAAGACGCTGCAGTAATCTGGTAGTCTGTGTGATCTACTTATTTCTGGATCGATGTAGTAAACAGGAGACCCAGACCCGACCACTTCCATAAATTTTGAACCATCCATATAAACATATCTAGTATTTTCTGTCATTTATGCACTCTGGCACCAACCTTCAATTCAATTGTGGCTCCAAGATGTTATTCGAAGCTTAGACACGGGACAATATATTCTTTTTGCCTGATATTAAATGGCCATATGGCCTGGACTTATGCTGCCCCGAGGCTTTAAGCCATGTCGAAGAGTGACCACCTATGTTAAAATCAAAGGCTCTTTTCTGAATAAGGAAATTTTTTCGGTACTCTGAAAAATAATTCTAATTAAACAAGAGAATAAAGTAAATATTTCTTTTTTGTTTTTAGTACACCCTAATGTTTACATTTTTGTAATTTATTACAGCATATATGATTTTTTCCCATTTCGTATGCAGCAAAACCTCTTTGAAATATTGTAAACAAGGCGTCACCTTTTTCGACATAATATTTTTCAATTTTCTATTGTTTTCTTAGAATTTAATTTAAAGTATTTTTCATATTTCTTGCTGTCAATTCTTCAAACAAACTATGTTTATGACATAGCACTCAAAATATCAGCTTGGTCGATATCTCGTCTTCCTTTTGCTCCAGTTCAAACGCCGCTCAGCTATGCCGCCGCTGGTGTTTGACAAATTACTCGTTCAGCTTGAAAAATGGTCAGTTCATTGAAAATGTGGTGAAAAATGTGCATAACTGTTTTGTTGCGACAGCTGATGGATTGATTCGTGACACAAATCTTAATTATAAAATTGGAGTATTACATACTACAATCATATGTAGGTATGTTCAGAAGTAAGTACACGTGGGATGGTTTTGGCTGCAAGACATTAATCCACATTTTAATCTGGCAGAAATATAAGAAGACTCTGAAAAATGGTATGCAAATAAGGCTGATATTTTGCGCAACAACCCGTGGGCAGTTAGTTACTGGTTTGATACCAACGAATAATGAGCTTAGGGAAGATACTTATACGGGCATCACTTAAGGTAAGGAGAAAAGAGAACTTTGCAGCCACTTATTGCATTGCAACTCAGCACAATTTCTTTAACAGTTCAGTAAAAACTAATTAAAATAAATTATTTTTCAATTTAACATTAGCATTATGCACCTTTATGAAAAGAAGTATGGTCATAATGTAACACTGTTGACACTGTAACCATTTAACTATTTCTTCAAATCTTTTGTTCATTTCTAAAATTAGTTGAGATAATGGACGTAGACCTTATGTTACCTCTTCCATCTTCGTGATATTGAACCGAATTCTGGGGATTTCTGATATTCATGCCTATTCTGCTAAGGTTCGAATCGCTAAACTGTTGAATAAATAACTCCACTATTCAGTATTGCAAACTGGTATTTATTTAGATTACTTTGGTTGTAGTACTGCACAATTATACTTCACTACCAATAGCGTGCTTAAATCAAAACTAATTCATTATTACTCAGCTTTCGCTGCTTTTATACTCTCTGTTGTCTCGTCCGCATATTTCTCCAAAGGTCTAGTCATTTCGCGAAAATATATTCGAGAAGAATTGTACCTCCTGCATGGTTACCAGCTATATACATGTATATTTGTAGTTCATAGTTTTGTACTCGCCATATGCGTGTCTATTTGTGAGCAACTACTTCGGCTGATGACTACGTGTGTGCGAGAGATATCTCTTCGTCACCTTCTATATATGTGTGTTAATGATGATTAATGTGTTCTTGTACACAAGTGTAGCTCGCTTTAATGTTTACATGTTCATAAGAGTGGCCGCTTCATTCCTTTGTTGTAGCGTGATTATTTACTAACAGCCTAGTGATGTAAACATTCGCCACAATATAATCCTATGTACTTACATGCAAACCTTCTGTTCCTTTTCTTCTGTTCTTCCTGTAAGTTTTCATCAACCTCTGTCTCGCTCACTGCCGCTATATTTCGATTTTCGTTTTCTTCCCATCTTTGTCTTGTCCCAGTTCTCTACTTACTTTTTTTCAACTCGTGTCCTCCTTTTCTTTCCGCTCCTTGCATTTCCACTTCTATTTTCCTATTATTGTTCCCTGTACTTTCCTTACTACTCTCCTTCAACTTTCCCTTTCCTCTCTGTTCTCCTCCCTGTGCTAATTTTTCTTCTCTAGCTTCTTTTACCTCCGCATTACTTTATACCACCCCCCTTTCTCTTCTCATTTATTACATTCATATATGAGGTATTTTCTCAGTATTTTATGTCTCCTTTCCATATCTCCTTTTCCCCTCTCTTTCCGTAACTTCTTCTTCAAAATCCTCTCATTTTTCACTCCTTTTTATTTTCATCTTTCCCTTCCAGCTATGTCCATTTACATTCATACTTTAAAATGTTTTGATTCCCCTACTCCATCCCCTCAGAAACAGGTTTAAGTGAGATCGAATTTGATCAAATTCAGTTCAGTAGTTTGGAAGAATATCGCGGGCATACATTGTATAAACATATTTACTTTTATATAAAAACATTTGTTTAAACATGTATGGAAATAATTATACACTGTAAAATGACAATAAGTTTCCACTGCTACAACAACAACAACAATACATTTTCGCTGATGTACACAATTTATCAATTGTATCTCCAATAATCTCCCTTAGCCGGTAACTGAACATCGAAAGAAATTAATTATGCTCAATTACAGAATTTAATTTGCGTACACATTTTGCTTTTGTAACACACACATTACCTGGCGTCTGCGCCTACATATATTTAAGTATAACTATACCCAATACACCATGTCAAAAGTTAGTTCTCAAATGCATCTTAAAGAATCGTTAAAATAAATATTGTGACGAATATTAGCAACGCTAAGGGATATTATCATCTCTAAGCAGTGACTTGTATGCACATCAACAAGTCAATCATTATGTCTATACATATGTCCATACAAGCGGCGGAGAGCAACGCACAAACATATGCATATATCTAATATACTCCCAAAAGTAGGAAATTATTTGTGCAAGTATCACTCACATATACACGCGCATATGAGAAGCTATAAACGTAGTTATAGCTGGTAATTTTATAGCTGGTAACTAACTAGTAAATTCTAGAAACAGAACCGCCTAGAAATATGCCAACGAGGACACCAAACAGTATAAAAGCAGCAACAGTTGAGGCACGACCAATCAGTTTGATTTAAGCAAGCTATCAGTTGCGAAGTATAAGTGTTATTGTGAAGTACTTTAACAAAGGCCATTTTGCATAATTGAATAGTGGAGTTATTTATTCAACAGTTTAGTGATTCGAACGTTAGTAGAAGGTTGCAAATAAGAGGAACTACACTAAATTCGTTAAAATATTTTTCCGAAGGCGTCAGTTAGTTGCTACGTGTTGATGCAACATGTTGCTAAAAATTTACTCGGCACTTCCACTTCTGGGATAAAAAAAGTTTATAGAATCGGTAACAGTTAGAAGCTAAAGTGTGAGCATAAGCTTTGTACAGGGAGAGGTATATTTTCTAAGGCCAAAGTTGTAAGTTTAGCATATTAGTTGCAGGGTGGATCAAAAGCCCCCTTTGAGCCCCTTATGATTGAACTTTTCTGGAGAGACCCGACATCAAGTTTTGTAAAACAGGTTTATTCACTTTTAGCGGTACCGTTCACTACAGTTTTTGTTCTTCCGTCGAGGTTTTTATTGGTCTCCTTACTTTCAAAAGTTTGGCTTTCAACAGAGCCCGGTATCGCTACTCAGCCATGTTGGGTGCATTTAAGGTTTTCCTAACATTGTTATCTTCGAACCACTTTCGGGTGACAAGTTAGTGGATTTATGCCCGCATTCACAAATAGCTTGCCAAATCAGAACATCTCTGTCAAATTTTTCTATTTGGATGTTTTTTTCTGAACTAGAACTGGGTACTTTGCAGCATTCTTAGGCCCATTTTCAAGTACGATTCGCCGTACATAATCGCACAAAATTTTTGTTTGTCAATTAAGTCTGATAGAGTTTACGTTCAAGGAAATCATTTTCACTTCGTTTTGGAACTTTTTTCTCTTTTACGTTCTATTAGAAATTCTCTGTTTGATTCGCGTGAATCCACACCTGTGGTTTTGACTGTTTTGGTAACACCCTTCGTTGACATGGATCGGTTTTTCCTAATTAAGGATAGGATACTTTTCTCCAACTGAGCGTCTGCTTATCCCTTTGGGAGGCCACTTCTTGGCTTGCCCTTTACTAAGCCACCTTTCTTGAAGCGCAGACCCGATTTTCGGGCAGTGTCAAGAGATGATCATGTGGCTAGACAGTTTTTGTAAGTAAAATTGAGGTTAATCGTCCAAATGTTCAACATTTTTTTACGTAGCTATTCGTTAGCATTAACTTTCGACGTTGTTGGTCCCCCACTAATGATAGTAGTATAACTTAAAAATAAAGTCTATTTAATTTAATTTAAGTAAATTTTTTTTTTTTTTATTTAATCGAAACTTACTTTAATGAGTTAAAAGCAAACTGATCACTGCCGTGGTTCTGTCTCTGCTTTTATAGCTGCCGCTGTGCTATAATTTCCTTATTTGCTTGCATAAACACTAATGCAGGTTTTTCATGTATCACACTCTCGAGTAATCTTTGCAATTGCCTTTCATATATGTGGAGCTTTCGTTACCTTATCACCAAATTTGTCGTGGTTGGTTCGGTAGCATCCGTTTAATAAGTCATGGGAAATATTGATATCATTCCATTCCGGTCAGGTATGCGTTCACTCAAGAAAATAAAACAAATTTCAATACCAAAAATGTGCACTTGACTTTGAGAATCCTTCAAGCGGTTGACTTAGACTCAGTAAAGGACTGTAAAAAGCAGTTTGAAAAATTTTTTGCTACCAAATGCTTTTCGAATTGAGAATGCATAAAATGGTTATTGGGTATATGCTTTGGGTGAGCATGTAGTGTTCATTTAATATACATTATATTTGATTCGAACGCACATAATTAATGAATAATTTAAAATTTAACTTTTTAATGCACAAATGGACACACTCACGGAACTCAACAATATTCGACACTTACTGTTTGTCTGTAATTCAATACTTTATTTGCAGTTGAGTTGGTCTAAATTACATAGAGTGACTCAGAAAAGTATACAGACTCTATTAAGAATTAATACTTCTAAATCAGGGATCGACACGGGTTCTTATGGAAGCGTGACCATACCTATTTTGAAATCCAAAAAAACAAAAAAAAAAAAATGGCGACGGAGCTAGTAAAAAGTACACTGTAAAAACCTCGAAAATTCATAAAATAAGATTTTTTGAAATATTTCGATCCATGCGCCACTTAGCGGGAGTTTTTTCACAAAGCGATTTCTATTCCCATAGGTAATACGTGTTCCAAATATGAGCCTAATTGGATCACAAATACGATTTTTTTAAATATTTCGATCCATGCGCCACTTATCGGATTTTTTTCTTATTATTGCATGTCATCGGGTTCTGAACTATTTTCCAAGTTTCAAGCTTGTAGCTTATCGGAAAGCTACTTAAATTTCGATTACAAAATTCTGTTCGCTACACAGAGTCAAGCTGAATAAAACCGTTTAAAAAGCGCGGCTATTATTTATTATATTCTATTAGATAAATGAGCGGTAATCTTAAATTATCTTCTTACTTCAAAAGTTTCACTAATATGTATATTCTATATTCAATTTTTAAGTACAAGACTCCCCACAACCTTCTGCGCTGAAACATTAACAACAACTACACAATCAATAATCAAGGGGTAATTGCGATAAGTGGCGCCTGAGTATTCCATATCCACAAATATAATTTCGCAGTCAAGCTTTGATAAGCTTCCTAAAGGGATCGACCGATCACAACCAAATATGCACAACCCACTAGAAACCTTCCAAGCATGGTCATAGGCTAAAAATAATATCGATATAGAAAAGGGGCATGGCACCTTCCATGCAAAATAAATATTTGGTACTACATAACTCTGAAGATATTCATGCTAGAAAATTTCAATTCAGTAAGCAGTTATATGAAGTCAATCCCTAACACCGCCAAGGGGTGGGGGAGAAGGAGCGTGGCACCTCCCATATAAATGGAATTTATCATACTGCATATCTCTGGATGTAGTAATGGTAGGAGAGTGAAAATTGGAAAGGAGCTATATGAGGTTAAGTCCTAACACCTCCAGTAAAATGTGTAATTGGGGAAAAGGGGGCGTGGAACCTTCTTAAAATGGGATTTTTCAGAACTATGACTGCCGTACAAACTTAGGTTATTATAACAGCTAAAGCTTGACTACAGAAATGTTTTGCTGTTATTCCTTTTGGATGTTTAGTAATCTTCCACCGTTAAATTTTTTTGTTAACTTCAGTCTATCCACATCTTCTATCTATATATATATAAAGTTAAAATTATGAATTTTTGTGTGGAAGAATAAATCGGGTTGCGCCCTAAACGGATCGGCCGATCTTAACTAAGCTTGAATCACGCACTAGAAACCTTCCAAAGATGGTCATAGGCTAAACATAACTTCAATATAAAAGGGGAGGTGGGACCTACCATACAAATGGAATGTTTGATACAGCATAACTCTGGAAGTATTCATGCAGCACTTTCAGAACTATGGCTGCCTTAAAAACTTAGGTTATTGCAACAGGTAAAATTTGATTGCAGTGTTGGGTTTGGCTGTTATTCCTTTGGTATTCTATTATGTTATCTTCAGGGTTCGCATTTTTGGATACGCCTGGAGAAACCGGAAAAACACATTTCTGTTTAATTTGATATTAGTTGATGTAAGAGCAAAAAGAGAAATCACTATGGCAGTTGCTTTCTCAGATACCGAGGATACCCTTTCGGTGGTGGACGTACAACTCCGCATTTAAATGACCACTGTCAGCAAACATCTGATATATAGATGTGCAACATAAGCAAACGGTCAGGCCAAATTGAGGGCACGCGATGTGTGCACCTTGACTCATAAATAGTCGGTTCTAGACCAAACCCCTAAGAATTTAAGGTGTAGTCATCATCCCAAAGGTGGTGCTTTCCTGTTACTCGCTGGAACAGCCGAAGTTGAAGTAGATGCGTGCTTTTTCGCCTATAGAAGGCTTTACATACAAAAATTTACTTTCTTTAGAAATATGAGAGGGAAATTTGGCGGGAACACTTCAGCAGCAGCTTTTGCTAAACAACTTCTTGAAATTAATTATGGCAAAATTCCTCTTCCTTACTAACATATTTAATTTCTTTTCCTGCAAGTTTTTGAGAAATTACATCACCTGAAGCTTTAATAGCTAATGCTTCTTCCAAATATTGAATCTGTCTGTACAATCTATAAATGGCTTTGAGGAAATGAGGATGTTAATATCACTAGAACCAAGACAACTTATCACTCTATTAACACAGTAGTGGACGAGTCCCAAGCTGTGCATATCCCCATAATATCATAATATTTATGCTTCGTTATTTCGATTCTCCACGCTTATGTAGTGGGACAAGGCTTTTCATCACACGACTTTGTTGAATATCATTGAAGCAATTTATTTTATCGGAAAATTTCGACAACAAAAAAGTTTTAAACCAAGGATTCCATTGATACCGAGAGATTTGTCTTTTCAATTTTAAATGCCTCAAATTTCCTAACCCTATCAATGAAGCTCAGGGATGATCATTAGCTGCGAACCAAGGGATTGATGACCGCTTCAGGGCTTCTGCAACTCAATTCTCAGCCTCACGTACGTGAGGGGAATCTTGTTACAAATATGATTACATCATACAACAACAGTCATTAGCTGTAGCAGAAGTCAATCTTACGAACTCATGTTTTACCATGGCCAGCTACGCGTAGCCCGCATATTTTTATAGAAACGTGGGGTAAGACCCACGGGCATAAGCTAGTAGTTTGTATGACCAAGACAATGCAACAAAGGAGGAAAAATTCCACTAGGTGGCGCACGGGTTGAGATAATAAAAAAAAATTCATACGAGATTAGGAATCTTTCGATCGAATGTTATTCAATTTTCTGGCAAGCTAGAGAAATGGAGTTTGAAACGTAATTCAGAGGCAAAACGGAGTGACATATATGTATATTAAAAAAAGTTGCCCTTAGAGGCGCATGGGTCAAGCCACTTAGATAACCATTCGAAAGTGGGGAATGTTTCGTATTGTTAAAAGTACCAGACAAAGACAATTGCATAAAGGGATTGTTTAAGAATGTTCCCCTCTTTTTCGTTATTGAAAAAATCAGTTTTGTGTTTTCTAGTAAACGGTGGCCAACTACCAACATTTTGAGGTAACTTTTCCTGAAATTTTAATGAAATAAAAGAAGCTGCAACGATTATTATTTTTCCTCTTCCACTGCTTAGGTTCTGTATGAAGCCAATTGGAGTACACTGTCAGTTAAAACACACAAATATATGTGTGTACATGTTATCAGTGCCAGACATAAATTTATGCATAAGAACATAAGTATTATTAACGCATATTAAACACCAATGACCGCAATAACAACAACGAATGACAAATATTAAAAAATAAAATGAATGCATTAAATGATGTTAATACATTTTTATGTAAAATAAGGATACATATGCATTTGTGTATGTGAGTTTCCTTTTAACACCGTATGCATGTAGGCATGAATATTGAGTCCATAGTAGAGCCAAAGGAATTAGTCGAAAAAAATAGTGTGACGAATATTAGTGACACAAAGTGATACTCACATCACTAATCTGATACTAATTAAATAAAGCCACAACATCAATGAAGCAAGCAGTCACTTGTATCTACATAAACGAATCAATCATTATGTCTACACATATGTACGTATACGCAGCGGAGAGAAAACGCATATACACATGCATATATCTTATCTGAGATGCTTACAAAAGTAGGCAATAATCTGTGCAAGTATCACTCACATATACACGCACATACTAGAAGCTATAAACGTAGTTATAGCGGGTAATTTTATAGCTGGTAAATAACTAGTAAACTCTAGAAATAGAAACGCCTAGAAATATGCCTACGAGGAAACCAAATAATATAAAAGCATCACCAGCTGAGGCGCCACCAATCAGTTTGATTTAAGCACGCTATCTGTCGAGAAGTAGAAGTGTTATTGTGAAAGCAGTCTAATGAAGCCATTTTGCATTACTGAATATTGGAGTTATTTATTCAACAGTTGGTGATTCGAACGTTAGCAGAAGGTTGCAAATAAGGGGAATTGCACTAAATTCGCTACAATACATTATATTAAATAATTATTTAAATTTTTTATTATTGAACATTTATTTATTTGAATAAAAAAAATGTATAAAAAAAATTACCCCAAAACATTTCCATTGTAATAAATAATACTTTTAAATTTGAAGTGTCAGCTACGATTTATTTGATTTAAAACAAGTATTTTGTTCATTGAAATTTAAAAATGATGTGTTCAAATATTTTGTAAATGTATATTTTTGTGTGCGGCCACCGTGGTGTGATGGTAGCGTGCTCCGCCTATCACACCGTATGCCCTGGGTTCAACTCCCGGGCAAAGCAACATCAAAATTTTAGAAATAAGATTTTTCAATTAGAAGAAAATTTTTCTAAGCGGGGTCGCCCCTCGGCAGTGTCTGGCAAGCGCTCCGATTGTATTTCTGCCATGAAAAGCTCTCAGTGAAAACTCATCTGCCTTGCAGATGCCGTTCGGAGTCGGCATAAAACATGTAGGTCCCGTCTGGCCAATTTGTAGGGAAAAATCAAGAGAGGCACGGCGCAAATTGGAAGAGAAGCTCGGCCTTAGATCTCTTCGGAGGTTATCGCGCCTTACTTTTATTTATTTTATATTTTTGTGTATAAGATGATAGACTTGACCATACCCTCACCACACGGCGGGAAAAAAGATTATCAAAACGAAAGGGGGCCCTCACATAAATCCTAAAGAAGTTGAAAGGAAAAATACTTTCCAGCCCAAAAAGAGCTCCTAGGGTTGTTCCATTCTTGTACTCTAAACTCTGGCAGATATGAGTTAGATATTCAGTGATGAAGTAGTAGGAGCTGAGTCATATTAACTGGGCCTATAATCCGGTAGGTAAAAATGAACTCACAATGTTAAAGCAGTCTCAGGTTATGTGAGGGCTTTTCCTTGATTGCCCAAACTTTTTTTAAAGTCAGGAATCGAATTTGGACTGGATAAAGGCACGGGCCCACGACGTCTGTTATAGCGTTCGTAAGGAGGCAGCCGCCGTGTGCCACTCCCCTGGCACAACAACGTAAAATTTAGAAACATGTTTTTTCAATTAGAAAAAAGTTTTTTTTTTTAACGTTGTCGCCCCTTTGCAGTGATTTGACAAAACTTTCTGAGTGTATTTCTGCCATGAACCGCTTCTAATTGAAAACTCATTTGCCTCGCAGATTTCTTTCAGAGTCGGCGTAAATCATATAGGTCCAAATGCACCTATTTGTAGGGAAAATTAAAAGGAGTTCTGTCAACTGGGGCCAATTGGTAACACCAAGTGAGCTTAAATCGTTTTCCCCCTGGTCCTTCCAGCGGAGTAGGGGCCGCCTCTTCCTCTGCTTCCATAGGCGGGTTCGGATAGAAATACTTTCTTAGCCGCAGCGTCTTCTTTCATCGCATAACATGACCTAACCAGCGTAGCCGCTGCGTTTTAATTCGCTGCTGATGTTTGCGTATAGCTCGTACAGCTCATTATTAAATCTTCTTCGGTACTCACCATTGCCAACGCATATTTGTCCATAAATATTTCGAAGAACTTTTATCTCGAACACTCCCAGAGCCACTTCATCTGATGTTATCATGGTAAATGCTTCTGCACCATATAGCAGAACGGGTACGATAAGTAACTTGTAGAGCATGATTAAAAGGAGCGATACCCATATAAGAGGAGAAGCTCGGCCTTAGATCTCTTTTGGGGCTATCGCGCTTTGCGTTTATTTATTATACGGAAGGAAGCGCATAACGTAGCTACTTTTTTGTGATAAGAAAGAAGAGGAAGATGAGAAAGGGAATAAAAGGGGACACAAAACGTAAAGAGAAAGCAAAAGAAACAGGAAAAGGATGAGAATTATTAATGGAAATATGTGCAGGAGTAGGAAGTTGAATGGGAATGGGAATAGAGATAAGAATAGAAATAAGAATAGGTATAGGAATAGGAACAAGAATATGAAACGGAATAGGAATAGGAATAGTAGTAGGAATATGGATAGGAATAGGATTAGTAACAGAAATAGAAATAGTAACAGGAATTGGAAAAGGATATTGAATAGGAAAAGAAATAGGCTGTGTAATAGAAAGAGAAATGGGAAAGTAATAAGAATAGAAGTATGAACAGAAGAATAAAAAGGAAAAGGAATTATAATAGGAACATGAACAGAAAGTAAAAGAAGAACAAAATTTAGAAGAGAAAAGTGAAGGGGAATATATAGAGGAAGAATAAAGGTAAGAGGTAGAGCAGCAGTAAAGGTAAAAGTAGAAACAAGAGTTGTAGATGGGGTAATAGTAAAATAAAAAGAGGATTAAGGGCAAGTGTGAGAAAAAGCGTAGTAAAAAGACCAAGAGCAAGAGTAAAAACAAAAGTTGATGAAAGGGTAAATGTGAGAGTGTAAGAGTAAGATTTAGAGGAAGAGTAAGGGAAGGAGTTGAATTACAAATATTACTCTAACTAAAAGCAAGAGTAAGAGTAACTGTAATAGTAAGAGCAAGAGTAAGGAAAAGGAGGTAGAGCAAGATCAAGGATAACAGTTAAAGTAAGATTAAGAGTAAGAGTAATATTAACAAAGAAAGTAAGAGTAAGAAAAGAAGTACGCAAGAGTAGAGTTAGAGTGAGGGTAAAAGTAAGAGTAAGGAAGGAAAGAGCAAATAAAGGGTGATAGGAACAAGTACAGGGAGGGGAGAATTGGAAACCTATAAAGCCGTAGGCAAATCACATTAAGGCAGGACGTATAATACGTCTTCTGTAAACAAAACAAACTACAATTAGTTAGCTTCAGAGAGAATGCTGTCTTTTTCTTCTATTTAATATCGCATTCGGCATGCACTGAAATAATTCTTTTAGCCATGGAGAAAGGGCTAATTCAGGCAGTTCTTTCTTATATGTATGTACTTTTTTCTTGTTTCTTGTTACTTTTTTATTTTCTATTTACTGGGTTTATGATTTATATCAAAAGAACTCGTGTAGGGATTTTTGTTAAAGGAATTTTAAAAAACAATAATTATATCAATTTTGGCGTTGCTTTGCATTGCTTATACATTTTTTTAGAAATCTGACCTTTTTTCTAATACTTCATAGCCTACTTTGTGGCGCACTGTAACTATGTTCAAAGCAAAAATTACTTTTTAAAAGCGTTTAAAAGTTGATAGTAAGTGGCATATAATCTGTTTTTTGAGCAAACGTTAAGAAATAGCAAAAGTAGAGAAGGAAAAGATTATAGTAACACAGTTGTATAAAAAATCGAAAATATATGCAAACATATATACCCAATGTATAAGAAAAAAGAGATAGTAAAAGTTGTCTAGTAAAGACGCTGCTAGAAATACTTCGAAAGTTCATTAATTATAATTTTTTTTGTACTTGTATCCTTTTGACTTTAACCCAGTCAAATTGAGAAGATGAATGCAATGAAAAATATTTTTTATTATAAAAAAAATATGATGATGCATAAATGAACGATAAAAGACATTGAAGCAAAGTAAATTGGCTAGACCGCACTTTGATATAGTGAGCGAAACGAAAACTAAAAGGTAAAAGCATAAAAAAGAGAAATAAGTATATTGCTTGGGTCAAAAGTGCATTTAAAGTGATGTTATATACTTTGCAGAAATTTAAAAGGAGCTTTTTCAAAATGTTTGTGCTTTATTTGCATAATTTGTAAAAATTTCAATGTGGGGTGATAGAAATAAAATTACTTTGTGCTGCAATTCGCAGCGTATTGAACCACAAACCAATAATAATAAAGGAATAAGAACATGGTTGTCTGTGGATGTGGCGAAGAACTTATACATTTTGTGAATGTATCCCAACTATAAACTGTTTGAATTCTTGAGAGCGATTTAGCTGAGACAGTATCAATACCGATACTGCAAGGATCAATTATGATATAGGTAGTTTTCAAGCCGAGATAGGATGATATTCAACTCAGCAGTCGATATACAGAAATGTTGAGCCCTGTAAATAAAAGGCAAACATTTGCCTAGACTTAATTTTCAGAGTAAAATGTGGGTATTTTGTTTGTGTACCAACATAATGTATGTAAGTCTGAGCAAATGCTCGCTATTAACGCATAAGGCCCATTATTTCAAAATCGCTCATACGCCCAGTGGCACCTCATAAGAAAACATGGAAATTCACTAAAAAAACTGGAAAGGTGTTATCATTAAAAAAAATTTACTAATAAATTTAAAATACTTTAGATATTTGTATCCCCATCCATGCCAGCTTTCGTTAATTAGCTTTTTTGGCCTTAATTGCATTTAATCTATTAACCATCATCTTGTTGATAGGAGCTTAGGAATTGAGCGATAGGATTAGATAGCGTGCTTTACGTTTTCAATTAGATGCAAATAAAAAAAGAGCGGTGGAAAGAAATAATTTCAGCACCCGCAGGTCATAACCTTTTTCACATACATACATACATCCAGGTTTGTTTGTGTTTGTGTAGCTAAAATTATGAAGCGCTCCAAAGCTTTTGTTCACAAAAATATTCCATTTGTGACACATCAAAGGAATTTCTTTTGCGCAACACAAAATTCAAACGTTAGAAGATTCTTATGTTGTTGCTTAATGAGTTTGTCTAAAAGAATTAAGAAAGCTCTATTGCTTTCATATTTTTTTTTTCATTAATAAGCAGTTTTTGGCCAGATGTCTGTGTCAAATTGGATAAAAGAAAATTTTAAATTATTTTTGGATGCTTAAAAAAAATTTTCTTTTTCAAAGCAGAATAACTTTCTTGGAAACGTACAAAAAAAGAACAGAAATTTCGCAGCTTTAACTTAAACAGATGAAAAAAAAGAAAAGTAAAAAACTTGATGTGCAAAAACTGTATCTTGTTCTGAAAAGCCAAAGTCGTTACTTTGCAACTCTAACAGTGACTATAAATCTAATCGCCCCTGTTACTATAACTTCAATCGTACCTATAACAAAACCCTAAATATAGCCATAACCGCAAACGTAAACATAACAATAAACGTAAACGTAACCATGAACTGAAGAGCCAAAGTCGTAACTTTGCCAATAACCGCGACGCTGTACTTCTAATCGTAGCTGTTACTGTAACAGTATTCGTACCCTTAAACAAACCATAACCACAACTACAAACGTGGACATAACCATAAACGAAACCTTGACCATGAACGTAAACATAACCATAACAATAATCATAACCATAAACATAGCCGTAAACATAACTTAAATCATAACCATAACGAAAATCATAACCATAGTCAGAACCATTACCATAGACATAGCCATAACCATAATCATTATCATAACCATACACATTACTATAGCATTACCATAACCATAATATTCACTGTAAGCAAAGTCATATCTATGACATAATCAAAAAAAAAAAATACTTTTATACTTATTATTAAGAATTCAAGTGCTTAACACCGGCTTATAATAACTAAGTATTCAATTATTATGTTTTTCTAAGGTAAACTGAAAAGAAAGAAAGAAACATTTACTGGCATATTGCTATGGTACCATTTCGAAAACCGCCACGTAATCATCATCACGCAATTTCGTAATATTATGAAAGGTTTCTTAGAAAGGTGTCTTAGAAAAACGTAATAATTTAATACTCAATTATCATAAGCCGGTGTCAAGCTCATGAATACTTAATAATAGGTATAAATTGAACATACCATTAAAACAAACAAACATAAATTTATACTTTTAGCCAAACATGAAAACGTTTCAGGAAACAGCGAAGTCGATTGTCCTCACTGAATGAATTAGCATCTGAAATTGCTGAGTAAATGTTGTTTTATGAAGATCCCCAAATAAGATTGGAAGAAGCGCTAGAGGCTTCTGATCTTGAATTTTGTAGGTGTGTTCCATATGCGAATTTTTAATTTTTGTATAGAGAGTTGGCGAGGTTTTCAACCGATTTTGTGATTTTTGTTAGGGCAGTTGTGTTTCAAAAAGGAATTATTCATAATAAATTTCATCACAACAACTTCAGCCGTTTTTGAAGTCGTTGCAAAGATTTTGAAAAGATTCGAGCGGCCTTAATAGGTTTTGCCACGCCCATGTTTTTCAAAATAAATAAATACGGTTTTTAAATCAACCTTAAAAGGTTGTTTATATAAAATTTTTGTATTACAGCTTTATAAATTATGGAAAAACAGGAGTATATTTTATTTTGAAATAATATTTTATCTATAAAAAGTGGGTGCCATTTCTAGCAGGATTCGCAGTCACAAAAAGTAGTACATTGAATTTCATTACAATACATTTCTTTAAATAAAAATAAATGTGATGATGACCCCTCGGACAAATAGGCTGGCGGATAGTCTTCCATATATCAAAATCATCAGTATCGAAAAAAAAAAAATTTATTGAGCCACGTCCGTCCGACAGTCCGTCCGTCCGTCTGTCCGTTAACACGATAACTTGAGTAAATATTGAGATATCTTCACCGAATTTAATAAACGAGCTTATCTGGACCCAGAATAGATTTGTATTGAAAATGAGCGAAATTGGATGATAACCACGCCCACTTTATATATATAACATTTTGGAAAACACAAAAAACCTGATTATTTAATAAATGATACACCTAGAATGCTGAAATTTGACATGTGGACTGATATTGAGACTCTTGATAAAAATTTGAAAAAAATTTCTAAAATGGGCATGGAACCGCCCACTTGTGATAAAATAAATTTTACAAATATTATTAATCATAAATCAAAAATCGTTAAACCTATCATAACAAAATTTGGCAGAGAGGTTTACTATGGGGAATGCTTTGAGGAAAAATTTATAAAATTGGTTAAGGACCACGCCCACTTGTATATAAAAGATATTTAAAAGGGTCGTGGACGAATAAAATAAGCTATATTTTTGCAATAAAGAGCTTTATAGCAATGGTATTTCATTTCCCAAGTGGATTTATAACAATAAATAGGAAAAAGTTTAAATTTAAACAAGTAAGGAAGGTTAAGTTCGGGTGTAACCGAACATTACATACTCAGTTGAGAGCTATGGTGACAACATAAGGGAAAATAACCATGTAGGAAAATGAACCGAGGGAAACCCTGGAATGTGTTTGTATGACATGCGTATCAAATGAAAGGCATTAAAGAGTATTATATGAGGTAGTGGTCCATAGTTCTATAGGTGGACGCCATTTCGGGATATAGCCATAAAGGTGGATCAGGGTTGACTCTAGAATGCATTTGTACGATATGGGTATCAAATGAAAGGTGTTAATGAGTATTTTAAAAGCGAGTAATCCGTAGTTCCATAGGTGGACGCCGTTTCGAAATATCGGCATAAAGGTGGACCAGGGGTGACTCTAGAATGTGTTTGTATAATATGGGTATCAAATGAAAGGTGTTCGTGAGTATTTTTAAAAGGGACTGGGCCTTCGTTCTATAGGTGTTCGCCCTTTCGAGATATCGCCATAAAGGTGGACCAGGGGTGACCCTAGAATTTGTTTGTACAATATGGGTATCAAAAGAAAGGTGTTAATGAGTATTTCAAAAGGGAGTAATCCTTAGTTCCAAAGGTGGACGCCGTTTCGAGATATCGCCATAAAGGTGGAGCAGGGGTGACTCTAGACTTTGTTTGTACGATATGGGTATCAAATGAAAGGTGTTAATGAGTACTTTTGAAAGGGACTGGGCCTTCGTTCTATAGGTGTTCGCCCTTTCGAGATATCGCCATAAAGGTGGACCAGGGGTGACCCTAGAATTTGTTTGTACAATATGGGTATCAAAAGAAAGGTGTTAATGAGTATTTTAAAAGGGAGTAATCCTTAGTTCCATAGGTGGACGCCGTTCGAAGAAACCGCCATAAAGGTGGACCAGGGGTGACTCTAGAATTCGTTTGTGCAATATGCGTACCAAACGAAAGGTGTTAATGAGTATTTTAAAAGGGAGGGGGCCTTAGTTCTATATGTGGACGCCTTTTCGAGGTATCGCAATAAAGGTGGACCAGGGGTGACTCTAGACTTTGTTTGTACGATATGGGTATCAAATGAAAGGTGTTAATGAGTATTTTTAAAAGGGACTGGGCCTTCGTTCTATAGGGGTTCGCCCTTTCGAGATATCGCCATAAAGGTGGACCAGGGGTGACTTTAGAATGTGTTTGTACGATATGGGTATCAAATGAAAGGTGTTAATGAGTATTTTAAAAGGGCGTGGGGCTTAGTTCTACAGGTGGACGCCTTTTCGAGATATCGCCATAAAGGTGGACCAGGGGTGACTCTAGAATGTGTTTGTACGATATGGGTATCAAATTAAAGTTATTAATGAGAGTTTTAAAAGGGAGTGGTGGTAGTTGTATATGTGAAGACGTTTTCCAGATATCGACCAAAATGTGGACCAGGGTGACCCAGAACATCATCTGTTGGATACCGCAAATTTATTTATATATGTAATACCTGTCAAGATTTTAAGGGTTTTTTATTTCGCCCTGCGGAACTTTTTCATTTTCTTCTACTTAATATGGTAGGTGTAACATCCATTTTATAAAGTTTTTCCTAAAGTTATATTTGCGTCAATAAACCAATCCAATTACCTCACCATGTTTCATCCCTTTTTTCGTATTTGGTATAGAATTATGGCATTTTTTCATTTTTCGTAATTTTCGATATCGAAAAAGTGGGCGTGGTCATTGTCGGATTTTGTTCATTTTTCATACCAAGATAAAGTGAGTTCAAGTAAGTACGTGAACTAAGTTCATTAAAGATATGTCGATTTTTGCTCAAGTTATCGTGTTAACGGCCATGCGGAAAGACAGACGAACGACTGTGTATAAAAACTGGGCGTGACATCAACCGATTTCGCCCGTTCTCACAGAAAACAGTTAACATCATAAAATCTATGCCCCTACCAAATTTCAAAAGGATTGGTTAATTTTTGTTCGACTTATGGCGTTAAAAGTATCCTAGACAAATTAAATGAAAAAGGGCGGAGCCACGCCCATTTTGAAATTTTCTTTTATTTTTGTATTTTGTTGCACCATATCATTACTGGAGTTGAATGTTGACATAATTTACTTATATACTGTAAAGATATTAAATTTTTTGTAAAAATTTTACTTAAAAAATTTTTTTTTTTTAAAGTGGGCGTGGTCCTTCTCCGATTTTCCTATTTTCTATTAGGCGTACATATAGTAATAGGAGTAACGTCCCTGCCAAATTTCATCATGATATCTTCAACGACTGACAAATTACAGCTTGCAAAAGTTTTCAATTACCTTCTTTTAAAAGTGGGCGGTGCCACGCCCATAGTCCAAAATTTTACTAATTTTCTATTCTGCGTCATAATTCAACTCATTTACCAAGTTTCGTCGCTTTATCTGTATTTGGTAATGAATTATCGCACTTTTTCGGTTTTTCGAAATTTTCGATATCGAAAAAGTGGGCGTGGTTATAGTCCGATATCGTTCATTTTAAATAGCGATCTGAGATGAGTGCTCAGCAACCTACATGCCAAATTTCATCAAGATACCTCAAAAGTTACTCAAGTTATCGTGTTAACGGACGGACGGACGGACGGACATGGCTCAATCAAATTTTTTTTCGATCCTGATTATTTTGATATATGGAAGTCTATATCTATCTCGATTCCTTTATATATGTACAACCAACCGTTATCCAATCAAACTTAATATACTCTGTGAGCTCTGCTCAACTGAGTATAAACAAGTAAGGAAGGCTAAGTTCGGGTGTAATCGAACATAACATACTCAGTTGAGAGCTATGGAGACAAAATAAGGAAAATCAATCTGGGGTAACCCTGGAATGTGGTTGTATAACATGTGTATCAAATGAAAGGTATTAAAGAGTATTTTAAGAGAGAATAGGCCATAGTTCTATGGATGAACGCCATTTAGGGATATCGCCATAAAGGTAGACCAGGGCTGACTCTAGAATTTGTTTGTACGATATGGGTATCAAATGAAAGGTGTTACTGAGCATTTTAAGAGGGAGTGGGCCTTAGGTCTATCGGTGGACGCCTTTTCGAGATGTCACCATTAAGGTGGACCAGGGGTGATTCTATAATGTGTTTGTACGATATGGGTATCAAATGAAAGCTGTTAATGAGTATTTTGAAAAGGAGTGATCCTTAGTTCCATAGGTGGACGCCGTTTCGAGATATCGCCATAAAGGTGGACCAGGGGTGTCTCTAGAATGTGTTTGTACGATATGGGAATCAAATGAAAGGTGTTACTGAGCATTTTAAGAGGGAGTGGGTATTAGGTCTATAGGTGGACGCCTTTTCGAGATATCGCCATTAGGGTGGGCCAGGGGTGACTCTAGAATGTTTGTACGGTATGGGTATCAAACGAAAGGTGTTACTGAGCATTTTAAGAGGGAGTGGGCATGAGGTCTATAGGTGGACGCCTTTTCGAGATATCGTCATTAGGGTGGGCCAGGGGTGACTCTAGAATGTGTTTGTACGATATGTGCATCAAACGAAAGGTGTTACTGAGCATTTTAAGAGGGAGTGGGCATTAGGTCTATAGGTGGACGCCCTTTCGAGATATCGCCATTAGGGTGGGCCAGGGGTGACTCTAGAATGTTTGTACGATATGGGTATCAAACGAAAGGTGTTACTGAGCATTTTAAGAGGGAGCGGGCATTAGGTCTATAGGTGGACGCCTTTTCGAGATATCGCCATTAGGGTGGGCCAGGGGTGACTCTAGAATGTGTTTGTACGATATGGGTATCAAATGAAAGGTGGTAAGGAGTATTTTAAAAGGGAGTAATCCTTAGTTCTATAGGTGGACGCCTTTTCGAGATATCGCCATAAAGGTGGACCAAGGGTGACTCTAGAATGTTTGTACGATATGGGTATCAAACGAAAGGTGTTACTGAGCATTTTAAGAGGGAGTGGGCATTAGGTCTATAGGTGGACGCCTTTTCGAGATATCGCCATTAGGGTGGGCCAGGGTGACTCTAGAATGTGTTTGTACGATATGGGTATCAAATGAAAGGTGGTAATGAGTATTTTAAAAGGGAGTAATCCTTAGTTCTATAGGTGGACGCCTTTTCGAGATGTCGCCATAAAGCTGGACCAAGGGTGACTCTAGAATGTTTGTACCGTATGGGTATCAAACGAAAGTTGTTACTGAGCATTTAAGAGGGAGTGGGCATTAGGTCTATAGGTGGACGCCTTTTCGAGATATCGCCATTAGGGTGGGCCAGGGTGACTCTAGAATGTGTTTGTACGATATGGGTATCAAATGAAAGGTGGTAATGAGTATTTTAAAAGGGAGTAATCCTTAGTTCTATAGGTGGACGCCTTTTCGAGATATCGCCATTAGGGTGGGCCAGGTGTGACTCTAGAATGTTTGTACGATATGGGTATCAAACGAAAGGTGTTACTGAGCATTTTAAGAGGGAGTGGGCATTAGGTCTATAGGTGGACGCCTTTTCGAGATATCGCCATTAGGGTGGGACAGGGGTGACTCTAGAATGTTTGTACGATATGGGTATCAAACGAAAGGTGTTACTGAGCATTTTAAGAGGGAGTGTACATTAGGTCTATAGGTGGACGCCTTTTCGAGATATCGCCATTAGGGTGGGCCAGGGGTGACTCTAGAATGTTTGTACGATATGGATATCAAACGAAAGGTGTTACTGAGCATTTTAAGAGGGAGTGGACATTAGGTCTATAGGTGGACGCCTTTTCGAGATATCGCCATTAGGGTGGGCCAGGGTGACTCTAGAATGTGTTTGTACGATATGGGTATCAAATGAAAGGTGGTAATGAGTATTTTAAAAGGGAGTAATCCTTAGTTCTATAGGTGGACGCCTTTTCGAAATATCGCCATTAGGGTGGGCCAGGTGTGACTCTAGAATGTTTGTACGATATGGGTATCAAACGAAAGCTGTTACTGAGCATTTTAAGAGGGAGTGGGCATTAGGTCTATAGGTGGACGCCTTTTCGAGATATTGCCATTAGGGTGGGCCAGGGGTGACTCTAGAATGTTTGTACGATATGGGTATCAAACGAAAGGTGTTACTGAGCATTTTAAGAGGGAGTGGACACTAGGTCTATAGGTGGACGCCTTTTCGAGATATCGCCATTAGGGTGGGCCAGGGGTTACTCTAGAATGTTTGTACGATATGGGTATCAAACGAAAGGTGTTACTAGCATTTTAAGAGAGAGGGGGCATTAGTTCTATAGGTGGACGCCTTTTCGAGATATCGCCATTAGGGTGGGACAGGGGTGACTCTGGTATGTTTTTGTACGATATGGATATCAAATTAAAGGTATTAATGAGGGTTTTAAAAGCGAGTGGCCCTTAGATGTATATGTGAAGGCGTTCTCGTGATATCCACCAAAATGTGGACCAGGTGATCCAGAAAATCATCTGTCGGGTACTGCTAATTTATTTATATATGCAATACCACTAACAGTATTCCTGCCAAGATTCCAAGGGCTGTTGATTTCGCCTTGTAGAACTTTTTCATTTTCTTCTACTTAATATGGTAGGTGTCACACCCATTTTACAAAGATTTTTCCAAAGTTATATTTTGCGTCAACAAACCAATCCAGTTACCATGTTTCATCCCTTTTTTCGTATTTGGTATAGAATTATGGCATTTTTTTCATTTTTCGTAATTTTCGATATCGATAAAGTGGGCGTGGTTATGGTCAGATTTCGCCCATTTTTTATACCAAGAAAAAGTGAGCTCAGGTAAGTACGTGGGCTAAGTTTAGTAAAGATATATCGGATTTTGCTCAAGTTATTGTGTTAATGGCCGAGCGGAAGGACAGACGGTGGACTGTGTATAAAAACTGGGCGTGGCTTCCACCAATTTCGCCCATTTTCGCAGAGAACAGTTACCGTCATAGAATCTATGCTCCTACCAAATTTGAGAAGGATTGGTAAATTTTTGTTCGACTTATGGCAATAAAAGTATTCTATACATACTAAATGAAAATGGGCGGAGCCACGCCCATTTTGAAATTTTCTTTAATTTTTGTATTTTGTTGCATCATATCATTACTGGAGTTGAATTTTGACTTAATTTACTTATATACAGTAAAGATATTAAATTTTTTGTTAAAATTTTAATTTAAAAAAATTTTTTTTTAAAAAGTGGGCGTGTTCTTAATCCAATTTTGCTAATTTTTATTTAGCACAAATAGAGTAATAGTAGTAACGTTCCTGCCAAATTTCATCATGATATCTTCAACGACTGCCAAATTACAGCTTGCAAAACTTTTAAATTACCTTCTTGTAAAAGTGGGCGGGGCCACGCCCATTGTCCAAAATCTTACTAATTTTCTATTCTGCGTCATAACGTCAACCCATCTACCAAGTTTTGTCGCTTTATCTGTCTTTTGTAATGAGTTATCGCACTTTTTCGGTTTTTCGAAATTTTCGATATCGAAAAAGTGGGCGTGGTTATAGTCCGATATCGTTCATTTTAAATAGCGATCTGAGATGAGTGCTCAGGAACCTACATACCAAATTTCATCAAGATACCTCAAAATTTACTCAAGTTATCGTGTTAACGGACGGACGGACGGACGGACGGACGGACGGACGGACGGACATGGCTCAATCAAATTTTTTTTCGATCCTGATTATTTTGATATATGGAAGTCTATATCTATCTCGATTCCTTTATATATGTACAACCAACCGTTATCCAATCAAACTTAATATACTCTGTGAGCTCTGCTCAACTGAGTATAAAAATGGGCATGACAACGCCCTTTATGACTAAGCAATTTTCTATGTTTCGGGAGCCATAACTCGAAGAAAAATTAATGGATCCCAATAAAATTGGGAACACAAATTTTCCCTATAGCAAGAAATATTTCCAGAAAAAAATGGACAAGATCGGTTAAAGACCACGCCCACTTTTATATAAAAAGATTTTTAAAAGGGTCGTAGATGACAACAAAAAGTTATATCTTAGCGAAAAAGAGGTTTGTGTCAATAGAATTTTACTTACTAAATGGAGTTTAACATTAAATTGGAAAACACTTATTTTTGAAAAAATGGGTGTGGCACCGCCCCTTTTTTGTCTAAGCAATTTTCTATGTTTCGGGAGCCATAACCCGAAGAAAAATTTACATATCGTAACAAAATTGGGTACACATATTTTCCTTATAGCACAAAATATTTCTAGTAAAAATGGACGGAATCGGCAACTTAGATATAAAACAAGTTTAAAACGTTTTAGAGGGTCGTAGACTAGAGTAATAACTTATAACTTAGAAAAAAAAATAGTTTTGAATCAATGATACTTCACTTATCCAGTTTTATTGTAAGAGGAAATGGGGAGACATTTTTTTTTTTTTAACGAGCGGTGCCACGTGTTATGTAGAAAAGTAATTTATCTGAAATGAAATGTGCAATTGAAGCTCACGCTGAGTATATACTGTTCGTTTACACCCGAACTTAGACATCTTTGCTTGTTTCTGTTGACTTAAATGTAATATCAAAAAAAAAAAAAAAAAAAATCGCTAGTGCGTGCAAAATTTATTCCATGTTATACACAACGTGTATGAATTTTGGGTAGTTACGCTTAAAAAAAATTAAAATTAGGAATAGAAAAACTCAACCGCAAACAATTGACTGTAATAAATACCAGATAATGTTAACACAAAAAAAAAAAAAAAAAAAAAAAAAACAAAAAACTGCAAACCCAAAAGTTAAAGAACAAACACAAAAGCCAAAGAAACACGCAATTCTTTGTGGCGAGGCGAAAAACAAAACAGCGTGCACAAAAAATAACAACAACCGCCACTTATTCAACTTAAGTACCTTACGGCATTGAATGAAGTTAAGTGGCATTTGAACTTATCAAGTAGATGGATCAACTTGAATATAGCCAGCAATTCGTAATCATATCACTGGAAAAAATGGTGCGATTAATCCCTAAAGAGATTGGTCTCCGATTGATCTCTTTTGTATACATTTGGGCATAACTGAACCCCTTTAGTCCTTTTCGCGTGGAGTTGGGATTAGTCAGTTTGAAATCAATGTAGCCAATTTAAGAAATATTAAAAAAAAAAACGCTTTATACCGAATCTAAATTACTAGGACTTAACAACTAGGCTGGAGTTAGGGTTACATTTTCGGATAATATTTTTTATACCTTTTTGAAAAGCGGGCACAAAATTTTCATCAAATAGACTTTGTGGCTTTGCAAACCCTTCCATTGTGTTTCTGCCATGAAAAATGCCACTTCTCTTTATTTGAGTCCTTATTGAATTGAAAAGGGATGAGTCTTCATATGTTCCCGTATCGGTACAAAGGCGATTGCTTCTATGGATCCCTTTTGGGTATAAATGGGTACAATTAGTCTCTTCATTGGACATGCTCAAATAAAAGGGAACAGTTCAACTCATACAAAGAGATCAAACCTGGCATTGGTCGCATACGCCTTTACGACTCATCCTGGATTCATACTAGACTAATCACATTTTTTGCCGGGATATATATTTGTACATACACAAACGCGTAAATACATTCACGTTCATAAATAAATATTATGATTTACCTCTTCATTTTGTGCTTACGTAATTCACTCCTGCCGTTTTTTTGTATTTAAAGCAATATCAATATAGACGCTTACGCTAATGTGTGGTGTATATATGTATGGCACCAAGCTTATTTTAGTCAATTGAATCTAATTTTAAATTCAATAAATGAAAATAAGTTTGGCTGCGAAGATGAAAGTGATTGCATGTAGGAGTGCTAAAAAGATTTTATATGTGTAAACAGGTATGCGTTGCTTGTCAACAAATTTGTGGATTATTCAAGGTTACACAGTCCGTGCTCGTGTCTCCAAATAATGAGGACATTTTATAGTTCACATATTTGCTATACCAAGAAGTTGTATATTTATTCTCAAAAACTTCCTGTTTTGGGAGAACTTCATCGTTTTGGGAGAATTAAACCAGCTACTCTTAGTTTCTAGCATAACTCGTTGGGCTTACCCGTATGGTCGGACGCATATGAGCGCAATCAGACCATAAGAGAGCCAAGTCAAATCAGTTAGTAATTAAGCAAATCCCATGCTATTTCTTTATGAAAGGAAGACGAAAAGAGGAACCTTATAGCATTTTCTTTTCTGAAAAAAATTGTTCCCTAAGTAAATGGTAAAGCCTTAATCGTGTTACTCCTACCCCAGAAAATTGTCAACATTTATAGTGCATACAAAGAACATTTCATCTCACCCTATTCACTCATAGGGCCGTTCCATTGGTTTATCGAGCTCTGGCTCTGGCTCAAATCTCATTGGAACGATCTGGATCACTTTATGAGAACTGGTAGCACTAATATAAAACATCTGTTTTGTTGAAAATAAGAAGAAACGTACACAAAATTTTAAGATACTGATAGAATTATTAACATTTAAATAGTTTCGCACGTAAGCAAACTATTTATTTTCCATACATCATCTTCAAGTTGTTTACTCTTTCAGTATTTTTGCTTTTAAATATGGCGAATTCTTTTATGTATACACAAATGTACACATATTTAGTTCAGTGCTACAATGGCTCAACTATATGGTTGGCTCATCTCACCAGCTGATTTTATTTTTTTCATTTCACTGTAGTAGGGATTGTCAGAAGGAGATGGCAAACTTAAAATGAAACCAACGAATTTACAACATTTTCTTACTACATACAAATGCTGTTAAGTTTTATGTTTTCATTCCATTCCATTCGTCTAACAGCAACACTCTGATTTTGGCAATGTGAACAAATGTATGTTGTTGCTGTAGAGATGAACCAACCATATAGTTGAGCCATGAGTGCTACCAACACAAAAGTGGTTAGCTCTCAAAAAATCTACTACAGAAAACGAAACGAACAGAACTGCTATACGGATCAGAAATTGAACCAGATAAATATCAGGATCACAACGTTGTTGTTGCATTTGCATGTTAAATTTCTATCCGTATCTCGCTCAAGTCTCAATGGAACGTAACTCATATCACAAATCACACAAGAAGATTGCGCATTGCACATGTAAACATTAGATCATCTCTTTTTTATGGGCAATCCTTACGTCATCTTCCTTTAGCTCTTGTTTTTTTCTCTCTTTCTTTCATTCGCTCAAACAGTCAAATGTGACGTAGCTGCGCAGAACGAAGCAACTCTGAACTCGTGAATGCGCAATCTGGTAGGTGATCTGCACTCAATTTAACAGAGTATATGTGGAACTCAAGAGCGAATTGAGAGTTTCACAGAGTTGCACTTCCACACCGCCATTTTATACAGGGTAAAATTGTAACGCAAGCAACAATTTTCACAAAAGAACGAAATATCCCGTAAAGGCGTTGCCTGTTTTTTAGAACAGAACAACAACCATTGCGCGGCGTACAAAAAGCGTAACACTATAGCCAGAAAAGAAAACGCTATTAGACATAAATGATGGCGATGGAAATTGAGAGAGTCGAAAATTAGAGTTACAGTTACAGTTGTAATCAGCTATTACTAGTACCCGTTAAGCCAGTCATCAAAGCTTCGGTTACAGGGACAGCTACACTTATATTGAGGGTTAGAATAACACTGATATTAAGGTTTATGATAAGGGTTACAGTGATGTCTTCGTTAACTGTAACGATAAGTTTTATGGTTATGGTTATTGTAATGACTATGGTTATGGCTATTGTAATTGTATTTCATTTATTTATTGAGTAAATTATTATGGCTAGGTGGATATGGTTATGTTTATGGTTATGGTTATGATTATGGTTATGGTTATGATTATGGTTATGGTTGCGTTTATGCTTATGCCTATTCTCATGGTTATTGTTATGATCACGGGTAAGGTCACGGTCATTGGCATCATTCTAAATTTTGCTATTCAAAACAAGATACAATCTTAAAACATCGAACTTCTTACTTTCCTTCTTTGCCTTTTCATTTGTTAAAGTCAAAGCTTGGATAATGTTTTCATAGTATTGTTCAAAATATTCAAGTATATAAGAAACATATAATTAATACTTGGCGCTTAGTTTTCCTACAAATTTGCGGAACGGACTATACGCATAACTTATTCCGTCTTTAAACGGCAGCTATAAGACAGACAAATTTCCGCTGAGAAGCTTTTTGTGACAGAAATACACTCAGATAGTAGGCCGAGGTCCTACCTCGCTTAGACATTTTTTTTCTAATTTAAAAAACTTTGCTTCTAAATTGTTTATGTATCTTGCACACAGGACCTTCGGAATGGTAGCACGCTTACCCACACAACGGCGGCTACCATCAATATAATTTTGGGTATTTTAAATGGAGGGAAAGGCATGGCAGTTGTGTCTACAAATGTCATGTGAAGGTGAAATTTTGATGCACAAAGCGAACGCTCTAGAATTCGGTAAACGGATAACTTAGAGACGTTTAGAGACTTCGTGTAATATCTACAGTCTGCCATTCTATAAAAGGTGGCGCTGAAGTAAATGAAAGAAATTAGTTTAATTTAAAACATAAAGTAATTAGCTTAAAGTTGTGTTAAATTAAAAGCAGGGAGCTGAAACATAGCGGTGCAAATTTATAGTAAATTTCGATAGATAGATTTTGCTTTTTTTATTTTCGATATTGTAAGAAAAAACTTCGATAAATATTTTAGGAAGAAATTTGAAAGCACAACAAACTTTCACTTGTACTTCTAGCAAATATTTTGAGTATGTAGTTTTGTAGCTCAGCCGCATTTGGTCTAACAGGGTCTAAGCTTTGGTTCTTTCAAAATTCGCGTTGGGCAATTTATTTCCGAATTGTGTTTTAGATTTTCCTCCATACAGAGTGTGAATCATTTTTCAAAGATAGTTGTTAACAAAAATTTCTGGGGTTGAATTTCTTCGAAAATCTTTTCAAGATAGGTTTGCATATTGGAAAATAGGTAAATTGTTTCAAAATCTCGTAACTAACTGAAGAGTACTACATAAGTAGCCCAATTGTATTTTCGCTTTTCAGAGAATCATAAATCGAAACAAATGCTTTTGTGAGTACCTGCATCATCTTTTTAATTTATATGTCAATAGCAGTACCAAATCACCTGCAGTGAGTAGCATATTTGCAATCCCTCTTTGATGTTAAAAGATGCTAACAGCCTAAGCCTAAGGGTTTTACAATCACTGGCAGTGGACAGAACACGATTTTTCGTTCAATTGTAAGACAAACATACAAGTAAATATATTTACTTATTTATTATCAAATATATATTGGATGCCTTGTGTGCGTTAAGCAAATCTACAGTAGCCTGAGGCCAATAGGAAGCTGAGAGGTCACTAACCAAACAAAATGCTGACATCCAACTGTGAAGAAGTAAATATATATTTACGCAAAATGAAATTATTACTTAGCAACATTAACAAATTCGCACGAAATATGACGATGAATTTTTAAACATCAATTTATCTTACATAAGCAAATGGGTATTCACATTTACATAAACAACTTTACGCACGATTATGGCAAAATGTGAAACCATTGAAAACTAATGATAACAAACCAATATGTTGTTATGCATACATATTTACAGTCATAAGTGTGAATACATATGAACACATATGGGAAAACATGATTGCATGCCTATCATAACTGAATAATTCACAAAACACACTTTGCGACCATAACTCAAAGATTATTATTGTATTTTGTTTGTTAGGTCAGTTTTATAGAAGGCAGCACTTTGGCATGAGAAGACCAAATCAACAAACGACCACATGGGGTATTGAAATAAATTGGAATTTAATCATATTTTCGGCAGGCAATTCGACAGTAAGGAGTATACACATAATACATATGTGTATAAGCTAAAAATAAGTATTGCTGATGACAACAAAAACAACTGAATATGATGATGGCCTGTAGGAAAAATCTTGCTACATATCGGAAATGAATTTAATTAACGGGACGGCTGCAGTGAAGTGTTTGTTGTTCTTGTAGCAGTACCGCCCCACATCCAATAAGTGCGACCGCTCACGAATTCTCATACATAGTCATTCAATCAAAACTTTATCTTCACGTACGTAATATAATTAATCCCTGCCAGCACGGTTTTATGCCTGGTAGATCTACGTATACTAATCTACTCCTAGTCACGCACGAGATCGTTAAGGCATTCAATTGCCAGTCCCAACTTGCTGTGATATACACAGATTTCTCTAAAGCCTTCGATAAGGTAGACCATGAAGTTTTGTTGCATAAATTAAAAATGTACGGCATTACTGGTCAGCTACTGAAATTTTTCTCTATTTTTCTTAGTGGTAGGAAACTATTTGTGAAAATGGGGTCCACCATGTCCAGCACTTTTGTTAATGCGTGGTCAGGTATTCCGCAAGAAACCCACAGCGGGCCATTATTGTTTCTACTATTTATTAGTGATTTACCCTTTCACTTTAAATATGCGAATTGTTTAATGTTTGCTGACGATGTCTAACTCTTTCTGAAAGTTGATAGTACCTCTGATAGCTTTAAGTTGTAGCATAATTTAACTTCTTTTGAAGCGTGGTGTAGTTTAAATCATTTATATTTAAATATCGCAAAATGCTCTATAGTAACATATGCTAGGAAGCCGGATATTATTCTCTTCGACTATCAGTTGGATACTAATATGCTTAATCGTCTACCAGATATGAAGGACCTGGGTATGATACTTTACACCAAGCTCTCTTTTAATAAACATATCGATTTCATAACCTCCAAATCGTTTGCACTGATAGGTTTCATTCAAAGAAATACTAGGGATTTTAGAGACCCAAATACCCTTAAATCTTTGTTTATTGCTCTTGTACGGAGCCGGTTAGAATATTGTTCCTTGGTTTGGAGTCCGTACTACGATCTATACTCAGCAAAAATGGAAAGAGTCTAGAGAGTCTTTAGGAAATATGCTTTATATAAAACTAACATCGAAGATGGTCGTCCGCCTTACATTGGCAGAAGGAAACTTCTCGGCCCGCAGTCTTTACATGACCGAAGAATTTGCTGCTCATTACTATTTGTATATAATGTAATTAACCATAATATTAATTGTGATGACATAAAGGCTTTGTTCAATGTTTATATTCCCCCAAGATCGCTAAGATATAATCGCTTATTTACTGATTCAGTTAGTAAAACTAATTACTCGTTGAATGAACCCATTAATAGGTGTATCTGCTTTTGTAATAGTTACGCTAATGCTGTTGATCTCAATTCAAGTTTTTATGCGTTTACACTATTTATACTTATGTGATAAACTATCTAGTCTGTATATATATTATTAATACAATCAGTAGACTGAAATAAATAAATAAATATGCTCTGATTGGAATCCGAGAAGCCTTGCAGTTTAAACCAGGCTTGATCAGGGAGATAAGTGTGTTATAACCGTTGGTACGAAATTGCAAATGAAAAGTGGGGAAATATTACAAGCGGAACATTCGTTGGGTATGTCGAGGTTGATTCTGGATAAGTCTTTTACCTAAACTGTGACAGTATCTAGATCAAAGTTGAGCTAAAGTGACGCTCGTCTCCCTGGGGAGGTTGCATTCCTCAGATGCGAGTTAATGGTATTTGACTTTAAGAACGGGGTCGACCGGGCAAAGTAGTCCGACGCATTCTTGTGGATGTCTCTGAGGGTCTTTTAATGCTCCTTTTCTCCATACGGCTGAGCTCTTAAGTGCTGGATTTCTTCGTAATGCTTACGGAGATGACTTTTTACGTTCTTGCGAACTAATACGATGCTCAGGTTTCTGGGTATTTACCAGAAACTGTTTGTTTAATATTCCATTTATCTCTCTATTGGAGTATTGTCGCCTCACTCGCCATGATGTGGTTAGGGTATGTAGAGGTTTTACTCCCACCTCATTTTTCCCGTTTTTTCATTTTTATTTTTTCTAGGCTGCCAGTCCAGAGTAAGTGGACACTCCACCATATTCCTCACGAATGTGCATTTGCATTGCAACCGGATGCCATGACCCATAGATTTAAAGAGGTTCTATAGCAATGTCACCAAAGTAATGGTGTGTTCACTCACAATATCAATTGAAACCAAGGTAAGCGAGTTCTAGGAGCTATTCAAACCTGGCTTTGATCCAGGTGCATTGCTGCGTCATAAGTTTAGGACGGTGAAGACAGGTGTTTATATTTCATTCACACAGGTGCACTACACGAAAAATTTCCTGCAGGATATGTACACATCTTATATGTATGTATGTACTGAATTAACAGTAACGAAAACAATTAGTAAAACGACAAAGCCAGCTAGCCAGCTAGTGGGACTATTACCAATTTGCATTTGGCATTTCGATTTATTTCTAACTTTGATTTTGTGGGCTCAGTTTGCTGTTGACCAAGCACATGTTTTCATTTGTATATGCAACCACACCCCGCACTAATCTACCAACAAATTTTTGGTATTATGAACGTATATAAATACATTTCTGATACATAACCCGCATTTACGGCTTTTGTGGCTCGGAAATTTATTTGTTAGATTTTTTATTGATTACATATTTTTGGTTGTTAAATTTGTTTAATTGTTTTTCACACTTTGCGTTCACAAAATTTTAAGATAATATTCGATCTATTTTTTGGTGTTGGTTTAGTGCATTTTTTTGCCTTTAATTAAAAGTTACATAAATAATTGATTTATACACTGAAAGAACAATACTGGTTAAATCAACCGAAATACGGGCCAATTCAACCGAAATGTCTGTTAATTGTTATCCATCGCAACAAGATGTTGAATCACGTGAAAGACGTTGATTCGCAATTGACCGTTTTAGTAGTCAAATGAACAAAAGAAGTTGTTACGACAGCTTTATACGAAAGTAGCTATGTTGCCATATACATAAATAAATAAATGTAAGGCGCGATAACCTCCGAAGAGATCTAAGGCCGAGCTTCTCTTCCAATTTGCGTCGTGCTCCTCTTGGTTTTCCCTACAAATTGGCCGGACGGGACCTGCAACGTTTTATACCGACTCCGAAGGGCATGTGCAAGGCAGATGAGTTTTCACTGAGAGCTTTTCATGGCAGAAATGCACTCGGAGCGCTTGCCATACACTACCGAGGGGCGACCCCGTTTTTTCTTTTAATTGAAAGACCTTATTTCTAAAATTTGATGTTGCTTTGCCCGGGGTGCGAACCCAGACCATACGGTGTGGCAGGCGGTGAACACTACCATCACACCACGGTGGCTATATACATACCTACGTAAATATCTGAATACATAAATACGCATGGTTGCTACATATACATACATATGTACACACTTACTAACCGAACTTCAATTGGGCTTACATGAAATATGCTGGCACACATTATTTTTTTTTTTTGTTTTTGTTATCAATAATCGAATGTACCTAAATTAAAATTTTTTCTTGTCACAATTATGCTGCTACAATCATAAAAATTTTATAGGCTGTTTTGTTTTGATTTCGAATTCAAAACACATTGCGAGTATTTTCTATTAGCAATATAGGAGTATTACATATATGGTTTTGAACTTCACTTTGCAAATAGAAATGAAAATAGTAGTCACAAAACTGATTATAAATTCTTTCAGTTGCAGCTAAGCTAATTCTCAATTTCTTTTCTCGCATATAGTTGCCACACTTGATTGTTTCGAACAAAACTTGTATTATAAATGTTTGACAAAATATTTTAAATAGAGAACTTGTAAGTTATAGAAAAGTAAAGAATCAAATCGCTAGAAGGTAATTCGCCACTGGAGTAACTTTACATGTAATTCGGCAAGTTTAATTTTCGTAACACTTTAAGTTGAAATGATTCCAAATCAACTCACACTTTATGTTGTCAAAAACATCAACATTAAAAAAGGATGTTTTTTATTATATTATTAAATTCGTTCTCGTGAGTGAAAATTCGTAAAAACTTGAACAAAATATTACTAATTTTGCAAAAATCCTGTCCGTTCAAACAAAACTTTTGCAACAAAAGGGCGCAATTTTGCATTTCGCTTGGAAGAGAAGTTGCAAAATTGTACCAGATAAATAGGTGTCCCGGTATCTCATAATTTTTTGCACAGTAAATTCAAAAAAGGGTTTTTCGTTTTATATTGATAACTGAAAAAACTATTTGTTTTCCCATTTTGTGTGTATTTTCGATTTGGTGGTTTTCTTATTTTGGTATTTTTTTTTTTTAAACAATTGACACCATCGTCATAAGTACAAAGTAGAGAGCGCAGTGAGTGTAAAATTCTCTTTGAAATTTGCTCATGTATTGACTGTTGATCGCAGTTGAAACGACCAATGAGGTCAGTTGTGTTAACAGAAAAATCAGTTAGATTGATTAGGAATCTGTCAATTTTACAGAATTTTGTTAACTTAAGAGCGAAAATTTATCTTCTGTTGAAATGACTAAAGTAATTAGTTCGCTTGACAAAGAACTCGGTCGAATTAACCATAATTCGATCAATTTCACCGAATCTCCGTTAAGTCAAGAACAACAGAACCGATTTGTTGATTTTACTAGCACCATTTCTTTCAGTGTAATGCAAAGATTTTTTTAAACGGATTTGTGTATTTTATTGGTATTGTACTATTAAATAAAATATTTGCATTTTTTGAAAAATTATCTAACCGAGCTTGAATTTACACAGTCGCAAACCGTGACGTTTAACCTCTAATACAAATAAACATCTAATCAAATTAAAAATAATAAAATTTAACAAGTTAATGCATTGATTCGATGGCTGTAATCTTTTGTAATCAAGCGACAAAATAATGTGAACTTTCCAAAATACCTGAATATTTCAAATATATAAAAGAGTTAGTTTAGATTATGTTGAGGGGTAGCCAGTCCTACAGGGAAGTTCACTTGGATAGAATGAAGATCCATTGTGATACAACATAAGATAACGAAAACGTAAGCTACAGCTTCTTGGGGAATTATTGTTAGCAAAGATATAGTTTCAAATAAGACCGATCTCGACGCTATATAAGTCCTTTGGAGATTTTAGCAGCTGAGACTATAATGCTTACACCTAGTCCTAAAGCTGGGTAGTCAAGCATGAGTTTTCTCTATAATTTCACCTCATCGTCCTCCATGTAGCTGCAGGAAAAAGGATTTACTGAAATTTTTAGACGAATCGTATGGACTCCCATCGGATAGTGACCCATCAAAAATCCAATCATCATTGATAGATGAACCATGGCGTACCAAAAGGTTTCATTAGACCACTTGCTATACACTTTCAAGAGGATCTCGCTACGCTGCAAGAGGAAGTGTTCGCCCAGCGTTCGCAAGCAAGATCACGCATTCCCATACCACCTTCGATCGCACCACAGTTGAACTTAGGCACTTAATGTCTGCTTGGCTAGGTTGAGAGTGCGGGCCAGAACGGGCTCTGGAAGTTGTCTTAACAATTTTATTATATTGTGATGAAACAATTTTTTTCAATTAAAAAAAAGGAAAACACATAATAATAATAAAAAGGAAAACGATTGTTAAGGCCTTGAGCTAGATTCGAGTCCATTATCTTAGTAATTAGTAGGCCGATAAACAAAAACAAAATTGCAAATGATTTAAGGTCTCGAGCTAGCTAATCATTATTGCAACATTGAACTTGTTTAGGGGTAGGGTGAAATAAATTTTTGAAGTGTACCTCTGATTTTAATAAGCAGATCTGTCAGATCACTGTCGCAGTTTTCAGGCGAAAGTAGTGGCCGTGACCAAAGAAGAAAATAGCAGCCTTTTCAACTTTTTTATTGACAGCCAAGCAGCAATTAAGGCAATAATCTCGCATAGTACATCAACGTGTGTTAGGGTGTAAGCAATCCCTGGAAACAACCGGCACAGGGTGAAGCATACATCAATATTGGACTTCAAGGCATATGGGAATAGATGGGAATGAAAAAGCGGATGAGCCAGCTAAAAATGGCACATCCTGAAAGCTTGCTCTGGAGACGTTCCAATAAGATTGGGCGAGATTAAGGGAAGGCGAGGGTTGCACATGGTCGACAAAGCGGGAAAGCCTGGACCCAAGTGTCGAAAGTTATGTATGTGTCTTACATCCTAAGACTAACAACGTTACTTACTGTCGACTAATGATAAGTATTCTGACTAGACACTGCCTTCTGGCGTTACATGCCTTTAAGTTAGGCTAGGTAATGTGGGTTGGAGGAGGAAAGCAGCAGGTGGCAAAGTTTTAGCAAGCTTCTAGTATTTGCCAAGAGGACCGAATTATTTTTTAACATAGCTTATAGTTTTTGATATAGTTTTTCACTTTGGTTATTAAACAAACTTCTGGTTAAACTGCGGACTTATTCAGTCTGTGTGCGGTCCTCATGTACCGGCTAGTTCAACTTAACCCAACCCCTGATTTAGGTGTATAATCACAATTAAAAAATTAACAAGTAATAAATTTCTTGTATATTGGGACTAAGTATGGTTAATTTTTATACTCAGTTGAGCAGAGCTCACAGAGTATATAAGTTTGATTGGATAACGGTTGGTTGTACATATATAAAGGAATCGAGATAGATATAGACTTCCATATATCAAAATAATCTGGATCGACAAAAAATTTGATTGAGCCATGTCCGTCCGTCCGTCCGTCCGTCCGTCCGTCCGTCCGTTAACACGATAACTTGAGTAAATTTTGAGGTAGCTTGATGAAATTTGGTACGTAGCTTCCTGAGCATTCATCTCAGATCGCTATTTAAAATGAACGATATCGGACTATAACCACGCCCACTTTTTCGATATCGAAAATTTCGTAAAACCGAAAAAGTGCGATAATTCATTACCAAAGACAGATAAAGCGACGAAACTTGGTAGATGAGTTAAATTTATGACGCAGAATAGAAATTTAGTAAAATTTTGGACAATGGGCGTGGCACCGCCCACTTTTAAAAGAAGGTAATTTATAAATTTTGCAAGCTGTAATTTGTCAGTCGTTGAAGATATCATGATGAAATTTGGCAGGGACGTTACACCTATTACTGTATGTACGCCTAACAAAAATTAGCAAAATCGGAGAAGGACCACGCCCACTTTTAAAAAAAAATTTTTTTTAAAGTAAAATTTTAACAAAAAATTTAATATCTTTACAGTATATAAGTAAATTATGTCAACATTCAACTCCTGTAACGATATGATGCAACAAAATACAAAAATAAAAGAAAATTTCAAAATGGGCGTGGCTCCGCCCTTTTTCATTTAATTTGTCTAGGATACTTTTAACGCCATAAGTCGAACAAAAATTAACCAATAGTTTTGAAATTTGGTAGGGGCATAGATTTAAAGATTTTAACTGTTTTCTGTGAAAACGGGCGAAATCGGTTGATGCCACGCCCAGTTTTTATACACAGACGTCCGTCTGTCCTTCCGCATGGCCGTTAACACGATAACTTGAGTAAATTTTGAGGTAACTTGATGAAATTTGGTATGTAGGTTCCTGAGCACTCATCTCAGATCGCTATTTTAAATGAACAATATCGGACTATAACCACGCCCACTTTTTCGATATCGAAAATTTCGTAAAACCGAAAAAGTGCGATAATTCATTACCAAAGACAGATAAAGCGACAAAACTTGGTAGATGAGTTGAATTTATGACGCAGAATAAAAAATTAGTAAAATTTTGGACAATGGGCGTGGCACCGCCCACTTTTAAAAGAAGATAATTAAAAAAAAAAAATTGGATTGGTTTATTGACACGAAATATAACTTTAGAAAAAACTTTATAAAATGGTTGTGACACCTACCATATTAAGTAGAAGAAAATGAAAAAGTTCCGCAGGGCGAAATAAAAAACCCTTAAAATCTTGGCAGGTATTACATATATAAATAAATTAGCGGTATCCAACAGATGATGTTCTGTGTCACCCTGGTCCACATTTTGGTCGCGATCTGGAAAACGCCTTCACATATACAACTACCACCACTCCCTTTTAAAACTCTCATTAATACCTTTAATTTGATACCCATATCGTACAAACATATTCTAGAGTCACCCTGGTCCACCTTTATGGCGATATTTCGAAACGGCGTCCACCTATAGAACTAAGGCCCACTCCCTTTTAAAATACTCATTAACACCTTTCTTTTGATACCCATATTGTACAAACAAATTCTAGGGTCACCCCTGGTCCACCTTTATGGCGATATCTCGAAACGGCGTCCACCTATGGAACTAAGGATTACTCCCTTTTAAAATACTCATTAACACCTTTCTTTTGATACCCATATTGTACAAACAAATTCTAGGGTCACCCCTGGTCCACCTTTATGGCGGTATCTCGAAACGGCGTCCACCTATGGAACTAAGGATTACTCCCTTTTAAAATATTCACTAACACCTTTCATTTGATACCCATATCGTACAAACGCATTCTAGAGTCAACCCTGATCCACCTTTATGGCTATATCCCTAAATGGCGTCCACCTATAGAACTATGGCCCACTCTCTCATAAAATACTCTTTAACACCTTTCATTTGATACCCATATCGTACAAACGCATTCTAGAGTCACCCTGGTCCACCTTTATGGCGATATCTGGAAAAGGGAGTGGTGGTTGTTGTATAGGTGGTCGATACAACAACCACCACTCCCTTTTAAAACCCTCATTAATACCTTTAATTTGATACCCATATCGTACAAACACATTCTAGAGTCACCCACGGTCCACCTTTATGGCGATATTTCGAAACGGCGTCCACCTATAGAACTAAGGCCCACTCCCTTTTAAAATACTCATTAACACCATTCGTTTGATGCCCATATTGTACAAACAAATTCTAGGGTCACCCCTGGTCCACCTTTGTGGCGATATCTCGAAACGGAGTCCACCTATGGAACTAAGGATTACTCCCTTTTAAAATACTCATTAGCACCTTTCTTTTGATACCCATATTGTACAAACAAATTCTAGGGTCACCCCTGGTCCACCTTTATGGCGATATCTGCGTCCACCTATGGAACTAAGGATAACTCCCTTTTAAAATACTCATTAACACCTTTCATTTGATACCCATATCGTACAAACGCATTCTAGAGTCACCCCTGGTCCACCTTTATGGCGATATCTCGAAAAGGCGACCACCTATACAACTACCACCTCTCCCTTTTAAAACCCTCATTAATACCTTTAATTTGATACCCATATCGTACAAACAAATTCTAGGGTCACACCTGGTCCACCTTTATGGCGATATCTCGAAACGGCGTCCACATGTGGAACTAAGCATCACTCCCTTTTAAAACACTCATTAACACCTTTCTTTTGATACCCATATTGTACAAACAAATTCTAGGGTCACCCCTGGTCCACCTTTATGGCGGTATCTCGAAACGGCGTCCACCTATGGAACTAAGGATTACTCCCTTTTAAAATACTCATTAACACCTTTCATCGTACAAACGCATTCTAGCGTCAACCTGATCCACCTTTATGGCTATATCCCTAAATGGCGTCCACCTATAGAACTATGGCCCACTCCCTCATAAAATACTCTTTAATGCCTTTCATTTGATACACATGTCATACAAACACATTCCAGGATTACCCTCGGTTCATTTTCCTACATGGTTATTTTCCCTTATGTTGTCACCATAGCTCTCAACTGAGTATGTAATGTTCGGTTACACCCGAACTTAACCTTCCTTACTTGTTTTAGGATAATTATGTATGAGGATGTTTTGGTCGTGTCTGGAATTAATTCTTCGGTGTTTTTTTTTTTTTTTTCATTCAGTTTTGAAATTTCGATACTTTGTTTTTCACCGAATATCAAATATTTTCATATCTAATGGTTTGTATTTATCTAAAGGTATTAAATATAGCATATTGTATATTTTAGGAAAATGTGTTCACACCTACCTTGACTTCGTGTATGAAATCTGTTTCGTCCAGCAGATTGATCCTTACGGACATTATCCGCGAAGGTCGACAAAGGCAATTCATTTTGCTGTTTTTAGCTGAACTGCTTCTACCTCAAACACAATTAAAAATTGACAACTGATTTAACATCGAAATTTAATGCCACTTTTTTGCTAGCTTTACGACTTTGATTACTAAAACTTTATATTTACACATCTTCTCTTATTTTTATTACACACTCACAAATTTTAAAATTATTATATTTTTGATCACTTTTCCTTTTTTCTGAGTTGATTCACACAAGTTCAACTAAGTAATATGATTGATGGCTTAAAATTTAATTAGCCTCTTCAGCTTTAATGTTTTTTTTTTTTTTTTTGTATAATTAATTTCATTTAATTCGATTTGATTGTGCTTCTCCTTTCACTACCTGATTTGTTGACCGTTATCTGCAAATAAAAGAAAAACGTATAATTAAATCATTTTTGATATTGATGATATAGATGACTTAAAATCTTTTGTAACTTTCAAATATGCAAATTTTTAAATTTTATTAATTTTTCTTGCAAAAATGGTTTGAAATCTAAAAGAAAAATATAGGAGGGCGGTCTTAATCCATCATTAGCTATGTGGAGCCCACATATTCCCTCGAGCACTAATCTGTACTTAGAAATGAAACTATCAAATCGTAAAATTATTCGTAAAATAGCTCAAGTCTAAAGACCGTCGCCGTTCGCTACGGCTATCCGGAAGTTAAATATTTGAAAAATCTGTGACTCACCCTATACTTACTTTATAAGAAAAATACAATTATTTTGTTTTATTCATTACTTACGACAGTCTTCTTCGATTGGACAAGCCGAAAGCACCTTTCTCGTTGCTTTTGCAGACGGCGTAGCAGCTGTGATAACAGCACCAAGCTGCGAGCTGGCACAGCTAAACTTGAGCCAGTTCAAGCGTAATGTAAATAGGTGGATGGCTGATTATGGTTTCCAGCTAGCAACAGTAAAAACGGAGATCGTCATCCTCGCAAAGGGACGGATTCCCACTACCAAAAATGTGACGGCTGCGGACCAGCCAATAGAAATACTCACTTCAACCAAATATCTGGGAGTGAGTTTAGGCAGCAAATTCACCTTTCGAGATCACATAGGAGGAGCCTGCGAAAGAGATGCACGCACAATATGGAATTTAAGTAGACTAATGGCAAATACAGGTGATCCAAAGCCATGCACAAGGAAACTGCTTGCATCAGCCTCGGATTCTATACTCTTATATGGAGCACAAATCAGGGCGAACGCAATAAAATTCCGGAGGAACCGTATCGCCTTCACCTCGGTTCAACACAGAGGGGCGCTGCGAATAGCTTCGGCTTACCGCACGGTCTCCGCTGAAGCTGTCGTGGTCGTTGCGGGATACATAACTTTATATCTTTTCGCTGAGGAAAGAGAAGCAATATGCGACAAGCAATATGCGACGGAGGTCGTAAAATTAGCGAGAGAACGTGACCTTATAAGACAGCTCGATCCCGGCGACCCCCAAATAAGGGACATGAGCCAACACATCAGATTGCTTGTGGATGAACCCAAGCGGGCGAAACGGGAGGAGCATCTAAGAAGCTGTAACCTCTCTGCCGGTATTGGTAAGCTTTGGTCCATCGCAAAGTCGAATCCGTCCAAGCACAACGACAAAATTTCCATCGCCTTTGGCGATAAAGTACTGCCAGATGCGAAAAAATGCACGAGCGCCTTTTGCCGACAATATATAATGCATTCTACGGTTGACAAAGCTAGACGGAGGGCCCACAGACACGCACACAAACATAAATTCAGCGCGTCCCCAAGTACCATCACCGCCAAAGAGGTTGAGGATGCCATCGGTCAAGCTATACCATCTAAAGCGGTGGGCCCTGACGGCATAGCCATGCCGATGCCTAAAATCTTAGGAAATGAGGGTTTTAAATATTTAGCACATGTCTTCAACATCTCTCTTTCCACCTTTGTCATTCCCGAAAAATGGAAAATGGCCAAGGTGGTCCCGCTACTAAAGCCTGGGAAACCAGCTAACATATGAGAGTAATATCGCCCGATATCCCTCCTATCGCCAGTAGCTAAGACGCTTGAAGCCATTTTACTGCCCCATTTCAAGCAAATTTGCCACTAGCCTCTCATCAGCATGGTTTTAGAAAACTATACAGCACTTCCACCTCACTAAATGCCATTAGCACCCAGACAAATTGCGGTTTAAATCAAAACCCCCACCATAGAACAGTACTCCTTGCGCTAGACCTATCAAAAGCTTTTGATACGGTCAACCGTAGTACGGTACTGCAAGACCTGGAAGGGTATACCCTTCCCCCTAGTCTTAAAAGGTGGACCTCAAATTATCTGGGTGGACGGCAGGCATCGGTGCAATTTCGAAACGAAATATCTAAACCAAGAAGAGTTAAACCAGGGGTGCCACAGGGTGGTATCCTGTCCCCACTTTTGTTTAACTTCTACATATCAAAGCTACCTTCGCCACCAGAAGGAGTTACTATCGTTTCCTACGCCGATGACTGCACAATAATGGCCACAGGCCCAGGCCCACAGATCGATGAGCTATATAACAAAATAAGCGGCCACCTCCCTGATCTCTCCAGTTTCTTCACCCAGCGAAACCTGACATTATCACCGACTAAATCATCGGCGACCTTATTTGAAATATGGACATCGCAAATGTCGACCATTTTGAACGTCCACGTCAATGGTACTACGCTACCGACTGTCTTACACCCCAAAATCTTGGGTCTGATTTTCGATCAGGATCTACATTTTGTTGTGCATGCAGCTGCAATTGTACCGAAAATCCACAGCCGTAATAAAATCCTCATATCTCTTGCTAGCAGTACTTGGGGAAAAGATGAAGAAACGCTCATTACCACTTACAAAGCAATTGGCCAGCCGATTGCATGCTACGCGTCTCCGATATGGTCGCCAAGCCTAAAGATTACCCACTGGAAGAAACTAGAGGCCTGCCAAAATACTGCCCTCAGAACCCCCACGGGTTGTCTCCATATGTCCCAGAACACCATTTACATAATGAGGCGAGAATACTAATGCTACTAACGAAATGCTAACCAAACAGTTTCTGTTGAATACCCAGAAACCCGGGCATCCCAACAGATAACTGATTGATGAACCAGCACCGGCCAGGGGCTTAAGGAGTCACCTCCGTAAGCACTATAAGGAAATACGGCACCTGAGAACACAGTCGTATGAAGCCAAAAAACATAAGCAGATCTTTGGTGAACTCCATAAACAGGCTTTGGACCTCTGCGTTAGCAATTGCCCGGTGAATCCAATACTCAAAGAGCAATACCCTAAACTTGCGGAAGCGGAACGCATACTCCCTAGGGAAACGCGAGTCACTCTAGTCCAACTTCGATCTGGATAGTGTAACAGGTTAAACTCTTATCTATCCAGAATCAACCCTGACATACAAAATGTATGCCCTGCTTGCAATGAGTCCCCACATGACACCAACCATCTCTTCAATTGTAATGTGGAACAAACGCCTCTAACACCTCTCCCATTATGGTCCACCAGCAAGTTTCCTCGGACTCCCGTTAGAGGACATTGATGACAATTTGTGATTGGTCAGACCTATGGGGCGAAGCACTGCTACAACAACAACAACGGATCTTAAGCGAATAGAGCTGTTGTAGCCATGCGGGCGCGAGAATAGTCGATTCAACGCTAGTAAGAATAGTGGAGCTACAGTACCGTAGGAAAGTGGACTAGGGAACTAATCTCGGAACTCAATCTACAACACGGAGAGCTAGCTTTTAACTGATTTCTACAAATAGCTGCACAGAATGGGCAAGGCTGATAATTCCTGCTACCTGTACTGTGGGAAAAAAGACGAAGTACCCGACACCTTGTTCGAATGCAGTCACTTTTTCGATCAGCGAAGGATGTTAGAGGAGATACTTGGCGACCTTTCCCCGGACAGTGTCATCAATAACATGACCTGCCGAAAAGACAGATGGGATACGGACTGCACTGTATGTGAGGCATATACTTATCAGTAAACGAGAAGGCGGATGCCTAGCCCATTACCGTGAGAGTAGCCATGGAGCTCACGTAGCGCGCACCCGTACCCGAAGTAATGCTAAACGCGGTTCCAGGTATGGATATTTGCTAGTGCCGTGGGAGGTTAGGTTTCAGTTGGTCTCTTTCATAGAAGAAGGGCGTCCTACACACGGAGAGTCTCGCACTGAGGCTTAAATAGACAGGTCAGTGCATAAAGCATTTCCTACTTCCACAAAGAAAAAAATATATTCATTACCGTACAAATATTTTTTTTCAATGGCAAATACTTAAAATCTAAACTAAAAAATTTTGATTTGGCCAAACCCACAATACACTTGAAATGTCAACACAGAATAACATGAGCGTGAGTAGATTAAAGCTATAAGAACTACGTAAAAACACATACACATGTGTGAATAGAAAAAAAAAAATAAACAAGTACAGGTGTCTAAGTTCGGGTGTAACCGAACATTATATACTCAGTGTGAGCTTCAGTTGTACATTTCATTTCAGATAAGTTACTTTTCTACATAACACGTGACACCGCCCGTTAAAAAAGAATTTCTCCACATTGCCTGTTACAGTAAAACTTGATAAGTGAAATTGATTCAAAACTATGTTTTGCTAAGTTGTAGGTTATTATTCTAGTCTACGACCCTTTTAAACCTTTTAACCTATTTTGTATCCATGTTGTCGCGGTCTTTAACCGATCCCGCCGATTTTTACTAGAAATATTTTCTGCTATAAGGAAAATATGTGTACCCAATTTTGTTACGATATGTAAATTTTTCTTCGAGTTATGGCTCCCGAAACATTGAAAATAGCTTAGACAAAAAAGGGGCGTTGCCTAGCCCATTTTTTCAAATTTAAGTGTTTTCCAATTTAATGTTATAATTCAATTTAGGAAGTACAATTCTATTGATACAAAGCTCTTTTTCGCTAAGATATAGCTTATTTTATTCGTCTACGGCCCTTTTAAAAATCTTTTATATAAAAGCGGGCGTGGTATTTAACCGATCTCGTCCATTTCTTCTAGAAATATTTCCTGTTATAGGGAAAATTTGTGTACCCAATTTTATTAAGATCCGTTAATTTTTCTTCGAGTTATGGCTCCCGAAACATAGAAAATTGCTTAGTCATAAAAGGGGCGTTGCCTAGCCCATTTTTTAAAATTTGAAGTTTTTCATATTTATTGTTACAAATCCACTTGGGAAATGAAATAATTTTGATATAAAGCTTTTTTTTGCAAAGATATATCTTATTTTATTCATCCACGACCCTTTTAAAAATCTTTTTTATAAAAGTGGGCGTGGTCCTTAACCGATTTCGTTAATTTTTCTTCAAAGCATTCCTTATAATAAAGGAAACCTCCCTGCCGAATTTTGTTACGATAGGTTTAACGATTTTTTATTTATTATTAATAATATGTGTAAAATTGATTTTATCACAAATGGGCGGTGCCACGCCCATTAAAATTTTTTTTTTTAATTTTTATCAAGAGTCTCAATATCAGTCCACATGTCAAATTTCAGCATTTCAGGTGTATTATTTACTAAATAATCAGGTTTTTTGTGTTTTCCAAAATGTTATATATATAAAAAGTGGGAGTGTTTATCATCCGATTTCGCTCATTTTCAACACCAATCTATTCTGGGTCCAGGTAAGCTCGTGTACCAAATTTGGTGAATATATCTCAATAGTTACTCAAGTTATCGTGCTAACGGCAGACGGACGGACGGACATGGCTCAATCAAATTTTTTTTCGATACTGATGATTTTGATATATGGAAATCTATATCTATCTCGATTCCTTTATACCTGTACAACCAATCGTTATCCAATCAAAGTTAATATACTCTGTGTGCAAAGCATGCTGAGTATAAAATCTGCTTGACTGCTAAATATGTAGCAGAACTGTAAAAAGTTTTTCTCACCCAACCCAGAAATGATCGACTTTTTGTTGCTTTAATATTTTAAGTACAATGCACTCAATTATGTATGTTTAGGCGACTTGTATTTATGTATAATCGGAAAATTTCAAATGTAACAAAATTAAAGTTTTAGATTTATATATCTTACATCGGTACAGTTAAATTAAATTACTGCCCACTTAGCGCAAGATTTGATCATTTGTGTTAGTTCTTCAAAGGAAAAAAAAAACAATTTCTTTTGTTTCAAAAATACTAAAATACTTATAATAATTTAGCACTTATGTATATCGCGCCCTCGTTAGCTACGCAAGTAATTGTAATAATTTTTCGTGATATTTTATTATTCTTTATTACTACGTTTTTCCTTTTTTTTTTTTGTTTTTTTTTTCGTGTGCAAATTCATGGCGTGAGAAAAATTCACAAACAATTGTTAACTTGAGATTTTCACAGGTCGTTGCTTATGTGAGCAAGTTGGACACTTCTTAATGTGGAATAGATGTATGTTTATATATAAGATTATGCATAAATATGTTTCTAGTTGTACAAGTATGTCGCTTTTTATTTTAATTTGATGCCTAGAGAAGTTAGTTCTAGCGCCCGCAATGGCGCTAACTGGTGCATGCCACACTTAAGTATTTGTGCACGCTTGGCACTTGCAACATGAGTTTTTACATGTACCTACATACTATGTACATTAGGGTGCCTCATAAGAATTAAATTAATGAGTTTTTATATACTAATCCCCTCAAACGGTAATATTACTGGTGACGCATTGGTTAAGATGTACCTTCAAAGGGTAGTGTGAACGTTGAATAATGACCTTAACGAATATGGATTTAAATATATGTATATATGAGGGAACCTGATGGCAGCAACTACTGCTATTAGTAAATGAATTTTTTAAATTAAACTCATCTTTTCTTATTTTTTACCACTCTAGAAACCAATTCCATGAACTCTGTAACTGAGACCGAAAACTCGTGTAGTGTTTTAAAAATTTTTCCGAAAGGTGTTTTATATTTTCTTCTATATGAAGTGTGTAAAAATTTTTTTTGTATGGAAAAATACTTTGAAAATAAATTGTTAAAAGTGAATACAAAATTGTGGATAAGACATGTGCGATAACTGCTACATACACGTCAAAATTACTAATGAAACCGATCATCTGATTTTAAATTGACTATCGCGGTCTCATTCTGTATCTTTTCCTATCACCCGCTGAAGATAGCCGGCCCTATGCGCCGCCATATTGAACATCCTGTCAGGCAGTTGATACCAGACTTGTTTTATACACAATGACATATAATTTTTTCCTTGTTGATTGAGCTAGAAAGCTCCATACTAAAAAAAAAAGAAAACTCTAAATAAAAAATAAGAAACTTTTGTAAAATTTTTCGATTTTTTTCGAAAACGTTGGTGTGATTAATTTGCATTGCTTCAGTTGCAAAACTTATTGAGGTTTTTCCTTATTTATGAAAAATAAAGAAAACAGACTTTAATTGACGAATTTTGATAAAAATTCAGCTGATATTATGGTATTTGCCGCTCTTAGGATCTACGCACTAAACTCGTCCCATCATGGAAAAAATCGCTTGACATGTGCTTTGGTTTCGCACACGTGTATGAAAAGAAAGAAAGGCACACGAATTATTCAGTTAATAAAATTTTTGTATGTTTAAATTAACTTAGTTTTAATAAACTGAACTTGACTTGAAACTGAACTAACTCGATTCGACGTAACTTGACTTGACTCGACTCGATTGGATATGACTTGACTTAATTAGATTTGACTTCACTTTGATTGTCATGACTTGATTCGACTTGAATTTACTTGATATGACTTGACGTTACCTCATTTGATTTGACTTAACTCGACTGGACGTGGCTTGCTTTAAATTGACTTGAGTTGACGTGGAATTGTCTTGGCTTCAGTTTTGAGTCGAATTGATTTGAATTGATTTGACTTGTCTTGACTTGATTTTAAAATCTTCTTGTCTCACTGCGAGACTCATCGACTGTTCGACTCCATTCTTCATTGAAGAGCTACACACCAAGGCCTAACCCCCAAAAACCGCACATTAAGCATTTCTTTGGGTGCGGATGCACGCTACGTGAGCTGCATGACTACTATCACACCGATTGGCGAGGCACCAATCGTCTAGCTTTATATGAAACATATGCATTACTTATGTGCTGACCGTATCCCATTTTCGATTCGGCTGGCCGTGTTAAATATGACACTGCGCAGGGATTGGTCGCTTAGTATCTCTTCTATCCTTTTTCTCTGTTGGGCGAAGTGTTCGCATTCGAAAAAATTGTGGTTGCACTTCGTCTTATTGTTTGCAGAACATGCGAAGAGAATAGCCGTGTCTACCCTCTCAATGTGGTCGGCTCATCCACGGGTTAAGTTTTTGAATCAGTTTCTTGTTCCACTTTCCTGCACTTTCCAATTTACTGCTGCTGCACTGCTGTTGGCAACGTCGGATCGATTATTCTCGCACTTTTCCGGTGTAGAATAATGCTTTACTCTTTTCAGCGAGAAGATATATTGGTAGGGTTACCACAACGATCGCGACAACTTCTGCATAGACCGCAGGGTAAGCTAGCAAGTTGCACCGAATTGAGGGCGGTTCGATTTCTTCGTGTGTTTCATCGCTTGCGCTTAAATTATAGCGCCGTGTTAAGAGTATATAATGCGAAGCTCATGTAAGCGGCTTCCTTGTACTTCGGACCTTCCTGCGTTTGCCACTAATTTAGTTACTCCTAGTATACACAGTACTTTTGTCGAAATAGATATTTTGTTAAGGTGCATTTTTTCATTTCCTTAGCTTTCTTCCTTCCCTTTCTTCCACGTCTTATTGGGCTCGTACCAACTCTACCACACACTCAAAGTATTTCGTACGATAGAACTACCCTAATGTATTTTCAAATTTACATAACACATTCAGGTAATATAATTTAGTAAATTCGTTGCTCACGCGACGAAGTAAACACCAAATGTTTGGATTTAATTTTGTCTTGAGCGCGTGAGCGTAGAACTTTTACCTAGTATATATGTATATGCATATGTATGTGTGTACAGTATAAACCCTACATCATTGCGCTGCAAATAAATTTGCCAACAACATTCGTTACTACTATTTAGTTATTACCTTTTCTACACTTTTCGCAGGTACGAAACAACACTTGAAAAAAAATAATATCAGAAAGTTAATTAACCACTTAAAAAATCAGGTCAAATCGCAAGCGAATTCTAACAAAACAACAACAAACACTTAATCGCCCTTTCACCTACTTCTAAACTACATAGAAAATAATTAAAAATCTAAGCAGTAGTGCATTTGTGTATATTTTTGTATGCAAATAACTGGCAATTCGTTACTAATAACGATTCCGGAGTTGTTGTGGCTGAACGCCATTTGAGCAATTGTGGGTGCATTTGAATCTCATTGGGTGGTGAAAAGATTTCACCAGCAAACAAATTATATTAATGGCCAAATGACCCACTTTCGTTTAGCAATTTGCTTTTGTAATAACTTAAAGTTTTTTTTCTGGTGTGAAACAAAAGAAATTTGTTCTTAAGAGAAGACAAGACAAGGCAAGGCAAGACGTACAAGCTGCAATTTTTTTGCACTACAAATGTTAGTTTGGGTGTTACAAGTAGCGGCACAGAAATCCAGCTTTGGATTCAACTAAAGGTTGGGGGGAGGGGGATGTGCCCTTAACGAAAGGTGACTAAAATCTAAATACCGTAAGCTGGGCTTTCGATGTACCCCGAAACAAAAAAAAACTTTACCAGTGATATAACAGGTAACAACGGCAAAAGTTTTAAGGATATGGCTATATTCGGACTCTCGCATGAAAAATTTCAGCTTCCTTTCCTAGTGAATGCAAATTCTGACGTTAATGTCATTTAGGAAACTCAATGAATGAGGTAAAACAATAGGGGACAATGGGGCGCTGCGACATTTGCTACCGTGTTCGTACAGGCGAAAATGCAATAAATAGCCACGGTGTAAATTTTTTAGTTGGAAAGATACTTTCCCATTTAAGCGCTTTCATTTGCAGCTGTGCGTGATAGCCTCGCAGTCATATGAATCAAGCCGAGCTTTTTCTTTACAAAATACGTTTGCACTTATGCACCAACAGATGAGGATCAAGGATAAGGATTTCATCTAAAATAAGAAATAAAAACGAGGACGGTCGCCATAAAATCAAAATTATGATTGACGACCTTAATGCCAGAGTTGACAAGGAATGCATCTGGAAGCCAAAAAATTTCAGCCTGCAAACATTCAAGTGGTGTGAGGTCAATCGACTTCGCCGCGAATAGTAATATGGTGATCTGTAAAACTGGGTTTCGGCATAGAGAGAAATATCTATATACTTGGGAGTTCTCTGATCGAAGAACACAAAACCAAAGCGCACAATTGACTATCAGTGTAGCAGTAGAGTCATGGATATGCGCACACTACGAGCTCAAAATATCGACTTTTACCATTGCCATATCCCATCTTAGATACGCCCACTAACCTGGGTCGACTTGTATGGACGAAAGTTAACCGATATCGAACCTGCGAAAAAAAAAATGGCCAGAGGGTCAAAACCCAAAAAATATTTTTTTTTTTTTCAAAAAACTGTTGTAAAAACGTTGGCGATAACAGTTTCTTGACAAAAAAAAAAATATATATTTTTTGGATTTTGGGGAGTGTTTTGGTCGAAAATTGACATTTTCGCCATTTTTTTTCGCAGGCTCGAAAATTATTTTTTTGGATAAGCGTAGTGGAACTATTTCTCCTGAGCCCAAATCCTATCAAAAAATCGATGACAGGAAAGTACACTTAGTGAAACAAGGTATACTTGCTCTCAGGAAGCTTAACGCAACACGGAAAGTTGATAAACACTATACGCGGCTGTCACATTTGCTCTCTGAGACTGACGGTCTAACCGAGCAGTGGAAGCATATTTCTCCCTCAATACCTGCCGAACAACAAAGGATCCCTGCAAAGCCGATTCGCTTGTGCAATGCAGAAAGCGGAGTCTTTTTAGATAAGAACAATATTTCCTAAAGACTACCTTGAGTACGAGCGTAGCAACACGTAGTTATGTGAGGGTTACTGTGGTGCAAAGGGAGACATCTAGTAAGAAAAAAGAAACGTCAGGCCCAATGCGAGTGCATGTGTAACGTCAGATGCTGGCTTTTAGGAATAGTGTACGAAAATTCTTCCAAAAACTGGGACCGAATTTGCAAGATTAAAGGCAAGTTCTCACAGAGGCGATCAGCCTAGTAAGGCACGTTCAAAACGTGCACAAGTTACACCTGAGTTTACTGAAAAGAGGTGCATCAACCTGAATGCCCAGTACAGTGGGACGAGGCCCTGCTGCCTAGCTTTGCGTTCAAGAGTGCTTTTCGATTCCATAATAATAGAAATGCTGCAACCTGAGCCTATTACGGCGGTTCAGCCTGCCTTATATCGAACATAATGTTCTGTCTTGTATTTTGTGCGACAGATTGAAGCTCAAAGCTAGCGAACTAAGTCGCTAAATACTGGAGGGAGCACATTATACGATTATCGACACACACCAACTTTTTAAACTTCAAAGCAGATTTTGACAGCGCGGGAGTGCCTCGATTAAATATCGACAGCAAACCGATAAGACATAGAAAAACAAACGGAAAACAAACAAATTGATGAAATTTCTATAAGAAAGTGATAGCTCGCCAATATTGTTTTTTTTTTCGATTTCATACCGATCAAGCTCTTCTCTAATAGTTTCGAAACTACGCCGAAGGAACCCCGAAATATTTATTTATTTATTTATTGCCGACATGGTTTCAAAAAACACCCAGCTTAGTTGTAAAATAGACCTGAAATACTTCTGAAATAATTCCGAAAACAATCTCGAAATAGTATCTTAAAGGTGAAGGGTACATCTAAAATGTATCTAATATATATTGATTTCTTATCACTAATTATCGATTTTTATCATATATTTATGGACATTTACCAAAAATTTATCGATTATTTAGCGAAGAATTACCCGCAAGCTATCAAAATATACATCGATTACTTTTTATCTAAAAGTTATCGCTTTGCTATCGAAATTTCATCGAATTTTTATTAACTAATAACCGTGTGAAAGCGGTCCATCTGAGCTAAGTTTTGCAGAAGATGAGGCGCTCTGCAAACTAATGCCGCAAGCATACTTTGTTCCTAGATTGATGTCGGGATCCCGAAATCACCAAATGAAATCCTAAAATTTTCGGAATCACAATAATTTTAATACCTAGTCGAAATGTTTTTCTCTCTATTCACTCATACTTCACTCACTCTATTTATGATTTGAGTTTGTGTCATCTAACTGCGCATTGAAGTCTCGTCATTAGTTAAGCTTCACATTACAAACTTATTCACATAAAAATCTGTGTTAACTCCACTGCCATAGAATTGCTTTAATGATTTGTGCACTTTCAACTGATGCTGGCGCTTTGGTTGTGCCCATTCATGCAATTGCAAAAAAAAAAAGAAATAAAGGTAACAACTTTGTTAGCTTGTCAATTGTAAGTCCTGCATATGTAGGATGGATGTGTGTGTGCGTGTTGATAGTTATTGCATTGCATAGGCGCCCTAATGAAGTTGCATTCAATTTGCTGAGTAAATTTTTTTTAAATGAAAGAAAGATAAGACCAGCGAACTACAAAAAAGTCTGCAACATAAAATAAATTAATACAGAGTTGCTGTGTTGGAACAGGTAAAAAAATGTGTATTTTATATTTATTTTAATCTGTCTTTTTTTTGATTTTTTTTTTGCTAGAGAAAGCCTAGTTACTTCGTTTCAGATTTAGCGAATAATCTGTGTTAGTAGCGTGTGGAATTTAATTCATTTGATGCTGCTTTGTGGTAGCGTCTGTTGCAAGTATTTGTAGTAAAAGCGCATTGAGAAATTAATGCATGCACATTAGAGTGGCCCTTATTTGTATGGAAAAAAATTTTTTTTCAAATTTTTAAGGTCTTACCCCCTGAAATGGAGCAAATAATCCTCACAAAATTTTGACTTAATTGACCAACGTAAATTCGTACCACAAACGTGTTGAAATAATGAACCAAACCATTTACCACTTTTGGGTGCTGATATGAAGGTGATTCAACAGACATATATGTTTACATATTACAGAAATTAGATCCTTTTACTTTTCATTTATTTAAAAAGAAATAATTCATGTACATATAGGTAAAAAAATTTATAAAATAATAAATTTAAATCGTGCTGAAGCTTCATTGAAAGCGTTTGGTTTTGATAATTTGGATACTTTTTTCTGTAATCAGACACAACTTGTATGATAACCTGCTTCTGATCATCATCCGTGCTCAACTTGGAGTTATACTCTTCGATCAACCGTACCCCTCTCTCAGCTGTGTCATTTACAACCTTAGTTTTTTTGGCAATTTTTTTCGCCTCTCTATACTCCCATCCGAAGACTGATTCATTTAAAAAAGAGACACTTATACCAAATCGATTAAAAAATAATTTTGTAGCTGGACAAGTAAACTGATGCAGTCCTTTGTTTATAACGTCTGTTACATCCGAACGTGTAATAATTGCTCTTTTAGATGGCCGCATTTCTTCTTCCGGTTCAATGACATTATTTATGCTTGTTCGCATCTTCTCCTTCATTTCAAAGTCAATTTCATCATCAAATAAGGAAAATGCCATTGCTTCAGGACTTAGATACCATAGATGATTCAGCAATTTACCTAGAACTGTACCCGATAATTCTTCATCTACATTTCTAAATTCACACAAATCCATAATAAGCGTAGTCAGTCTGTGGCGCTTTCGTAGAAAGTTAAAATAAAAACCAATACTCCACATAAATTTTTACTATGAAGATGCAAAGGTCACGTAACGGTGAAGAATTAAAAGCATTCATCTTAAATTCAGTTCTAAATAGATATATTTTTAAAGTGTAAATGGCCTTGGACATCCACCGAGCGTGATGCATTGCTCCTGGGTATTTAAAGCTTATATTTTTCTTTGGAAATTCGCCCAAGAAAATCAAACAAAGTACAGAAAATTCTTCATAATCATTTCGAGTAAAATTGTGTAAGGATCTCAAAAACTCCACTATCGTGCATTTATCCACATTGAAAATATCAGATATTTGTTTTTCTTCAACTCCAGGTAAGAATTTGCTTTTGCCAATATTTGGCCAGGCATCTTGAAATCTTTTAATCAATGAAACATTGGGACCAGACGATTTGGGAAGTTTACACTCAAAATCTGCTCTTGACAATATTTCACTTATATGATGTCTACAGGGCAGGTAAAGAAGTTGTCTTTCTAGAAGGCCTTCTAGAAGAACGCACGCTCCATTCAGTGCAACAGTGTTGGTGGCAGTTGTGTCGAAACAACCAGCTTTTACAGAACTATCCAAACCCAGTCAGACAACGCGTGAAAGACAGCTTCTGCTTGCATTTTCCCAGTACCATTTTCAAGAGACGGCACATGTAGAATTTGTTCTATATCCCCATTAGTTATAATAATCGGAAGTCTATCAACTATTTCACGACCCACTAATCCAGGTAAAAGCTTTCCATCCCAGTGAACTACTGCCGCATTCAGACCAACTTTCGCTTGTATCATAAAGACCAACTTCTTCAGCTAAAAAATTGTATTGCGCCATAATCAGAATAAGACTTATTTGTCACGGAAAGCCGATAAAACTTACCTGACTCCCCCAATATTTGATTCCACCTCTCATATTAATTTCAGCTTGCTCTTGCCTTGCTAGTTCATGGTCAATTCCCTGGACGTCCCTTTTCGCTCTGTTTTTTTTTTTTTTAACTCAATGTCCTCTTTAGTTTTCATTGAACTTAACGCATTTTTCGAAGCGATGTCAAAAAGATCGTCAAGTTCACTAACAAACTTAGATTCCTTCTCTTTTTGCATCAAGGACTTTTTGTCTGGAGGCTTGAAAGAAAATTTTTGGATATTCCTCCATTCGCCATACAAAAGTTTAAATTTTGGAATACAATTATATTCACTTTGAGTAGATATTCTTGCTTTTTCCCAAAACAGCAAAGCTTCTCGTATCGCTAACCTCACACTGTCTTGCCATTTAGATTTTACAACTCTTAAGTTAAAAAATAATACTTTCAGTACTTGTCTTTTTGATGGTAATTTGCTATCAATAATTTGGGAAGAAAATTTTCCTATAAACAATATCTCCCAATCTTTGCACAAATTTCTTCGTGAAGATTTAATAAGAGTCATTTTATCTTTCAACGCGTGCACTTTAAGTCACACAACAACGCGTACTGAGCAAGATTGTTTACTATATAGTTTGGCAGCTTAATTGGAGGTTATGTTGCGAATAGAGTGGAAGGCACTCGCAGGCCGTGAAAATAGGCACTCGAATGGAGTGGAATGAAGAACAGTAGGAAGACCAGAGTTGCATTGGATCAATCATTGCACCAAAATTAAAGATAAATTTAGAAAAAATAATTAAATACTTGAGTATAAGCAAACATTTTCATTCAATTACTGCAATTAAGGTGTCCTAGATGCTATATATTCCAAAATTATAACATTTTATGTCTGTTTAAAAATTGAACTTCAATTTCCCTAAGATTTCCGTAATATGGCCATTAGTGATGTTTGTGTGTGTGTGCAAATTTTGAGCGATCAGCTGTTAGTTGCGCTACTTGGTAAAGTTTACAATGCTGAGCAACGACTGAAAGTTAATTTCTTATAAAGAGCTCAACGTTTGTTTTGCACGCAGTGTTACCATTTTGGTAGAAATCTGCCAATATTGGTAAAAAAAATGTAATTTTGTAGAAAGATCAGATATTTCCATTTGGTAGATTTTTTGTAATTTTACAAAAAGAATATTACAATAAGTTTATACGACGTGGATTAAAAAAACTGTTTTCTTGAATTAACCCATTAATGCCCGGCATCAAATCTGCCGGCAGGAATACCTTTTTACACAGTTATTTAATTTTTGGTTAAATAATATATTAAACAAAAAAAAATATTTTTTTTCCAATCTCCAGCAAATGGGTGTTCCCACAAGGGGTTCAGGGGCATTTTAAGTCTGAAACTGATTAACTCACTTGCGTTCTAAGCAGTTTATGTCATAGTTGTAGCAACATTATATGTCTTCGAAGTGTAAAATGCAGTTTTCGACATTTGAATAGGTGTACTCGTATGGGTACAATGGGTGTTAATAGGTTAACTGATATATAGATACGGCTAAATTTTTTCCAAATTTGAATGTTTTTTTTACATGAATGGTAGATCTTTTTTCTTTACTGGCACCCCTGTTTGCATGCACAACAGCGAAACGTTTGCATGACTAGCCAAAGCAGCACTTACTAGAAGTGATGCTGCCAATGCTCGAACTTCGGGCCGTTTGTGGCACGGGTTAGAGTTGTTCAATCGGGTGGAAATTTTTAGGGAACTCTTCTTTTATCACATACAACGTTTACAGGGGGTAAGACCTAGACATTTCCGATTCCGCAAAATAAGGGCCACTCTAATGCACATATATACATATGTAGTACATATATGATGTGGTATTGCACTTTTTATTCATTGAAAATTTATTATTCTAGCGATTTTTAGTTCATTAAATAATTTGTTTTTTACGGATTTTGTTCTGAGCTCAACTTTCTGTCTTAAGCTCAACTACCTACATTCTCTCAAATATTCTTATCTCTGTTGAAGTGACTGACGAGATTTAAAAAAAAACCTTGTTATTTCATTACTTTTAGCAAAGGTTTAAGAGTTTTGAATGAAAACTATCAGTTAGCAGCGCAATTTCAGCCGAAAAGTTTTGATATAGAGGATAGAAGGATCCTTCGCCGGAAAAAAAGAAGTTTAAAGTTTTTCTTCACAACTGTTAGCTGTAGCTGATCTAGGCAGGGGAGTGACATAAAGTCAATGGCCATAACATCAACTGACTTTATGACCTCTTCAAATGGTCTAAATGTCAAGTGAAACTATGATGACAACGTTAAATTTCAAATGGTATATTTATATGACGATAATTCTGCTTTTTCGTAATGGTCAGAAAGTCAATTCTTTATCTCTCAAGCGGTCGTAAGGTCAATTATTCTGTTTCCCACCTCCTGGTATTAAAATTTCAACAACCGTTGACTGACAGTTGCGTCTTAGTATTTTCGCTACATTTTTGTTCAGTCGAATCAAAAGAAAGATTTTGTGTTTAATATTTTGCTATACAGCGCTCCATTTCATATATTTTGGACCAACAAGGTCCTCTCAAGGACAAAACCTATTTTATTAAAAATTTACAACAAATTTTAAATTAAAACTTGTGCAACCTTTTGTGCCGCTTTCTTCTTCCTCATCTTAATGAAAGATCGGATTTAATTGGGGTTCAGTTTTGATATCTCTGTATATTTATTTATTTTATTCAATTTGAAGTGGTCATAATGCCAATTGTCTTATGGCCTTTTGAAGTGGTCATAACATCGATTGACCTTCTGGTCGTTGAAATTATGTCAACCTTCTAAGGCGTTTATGGCTCATGACTATGTATCTGTGCCGCCACTTCGGATACGAACACAAGAGTTGGGCCACTTTGTCATTTTATTCTAAACAAGGTTTTATGTGTTTGGAGCAGGGGTGATGGTTGACTGTTGTAACTACTGCAGTTAGGGATGACTTCACCCTTTTTTGATCAATCTAAGTTTTAGTTGTAATACTTTCATGTAAGCAAATATGCTGAAACAGCCTTCCAGTTGATTGCCACACTAATTAAAGGTTGGCTTGAGTACATAGAGTGGTTTCTGGGTGCCTTTCTTGGTATCGAAGGAGCTTTTAATAATATTCTACCGACAGAGATGTAAAAATGTTTTAACAGGATAGGAATAATTTCAGAAACTTTTCGGCAATAGACAATTCTGAACGGCAGGACTGAAAAAGAAGTGGTCATGAGAAGGATGAGAAGGAGTACGCCATTTGTCCGGCATTCTTTGTCAGGGTGGGAATTTCCTCGACATCCAGGAGGACCTTTGAGAAAGATACCATAGTACGGTGGTTATGTGTTCTGGCTCGTACGGACAAGCTGTAAATCCTAGAAAACTGAGCTAGCTCTATTTTATAGGAGGTGAAACATTTCTTTATTCTAACCACCCTCCATTGGTTAGCTTGGGTAGTATCCCGTCGCCTTGTACTACTGCAGAAGTGCCATTGCCAAGCCCTAGGGCTCTATCCGAGGATGACGCATTGACAGTACAACATAGTGATCAAGACGATCATCTATTATATAGTGTTGGTCAGCTGTAACTCACTAGGCACTGCTTTTAATGTCATAAAGCTAGAAAGCGTGCAACGATGGCCTTTTATTGGAATCAGTTTAGCCCTCCGCAAAGCACCAAGTACGCATTCTATGTAATGTTAAATATATAACCCGGTTGCACTCCAAAACTTTTACTAGCCTCCACTTCATCACTAAAATATTACAAGGCGCCGGGTTTCACTGCTGCTTTGGAGGAGTTGACTTTGGTGATCTCACGTCATCTTAGCAAATGCTGAAATGACACCACATTTTCACGATCTTTCTGGGTGGCTGCTCATGCGAAATGCTCAGCATTCTACTGGGGTGCACTAAGGAACATTTCTCAATGCCTTTGGGAGTCCATCCGGCGCGGCACAGACTTTTGTACAATACCAGCTGGGATGGTTGCTTGGCGATGTCGATGTGAAGTCCTCATGTTACTTTATGCTTTACCAATATTATTTTTTCAAGGAAAAGACGTAACCCTCTCGGTAGGGTTGTATAAGAATTACCGGAACAAATTTCGGTGGTTGTTTAAAAAATTAAGCTTCGGAAAAAAACTTCCAAAAATCAGTTCGAATTTCAAAATACGTATTAGGCTAAAATTCAAGAAACACTAAATAAAAAGTTCGAAATTTTTTTTTTTTTTTTCGAAAAAAGATTCGAGGTTAGTTTGCGTAGATTCAGTTAGAAGAGTCATAAAAGAAGAATTTAATTGTTGAAATTGGGTAGATAAAACCTCGAAATTGTTGCAAAGTTTTCGCAAATTTTAGAATTGTTCGGAAAACGTTTTTGGCATGGGTTTACATAGTTTGAGTTACAAAATTCATGAAAGTTTTCCTTAAGCTATCTAAAAACTCAATGAGATGAGTCCAATTGAAATAAAAAAAATTTCTTCAAAATTGGGATTAGTTTTTAACCGGATATTTATTTTAAGCACTGGAACTGTTTCTAAAAGCAAGCTAATTTTTTTACATACAAACAAATATGCTTCATGATTAATTTATTTAATTGAGGAAAATATGTATTTATATATAGAACAAGTAAGGAAGGCTAAGTTCGGGTGTAACCGAACATAACATACTCAGTTGAGAGCTATGGAGACAAAATAAGGAAAATCAATCTGGGGTAACCCTGGAATGTGGTTGTATAACATGTGTATCAAATGAAAGGTATTAAAGAGTATTTTAAGAGAGAGTAGGCCATAGTTCTATGGATGAACGCCATTTAGGGATATCGCCATAAAGGTAGACCAGGGCTGACTCTAGAATTTGTTTGTACGATATGGGTATCAAATGAAAGGTGTTACTGAGCATTTTAAGAGGGAGTGGGCCTTAGGTCTATCGGTGGACGCCTTTTCGAGATGTCCCCATTAAGGTGGACCAGGGGTGATTCTATAATGTGTTTGTACGATATGGGTATCAAATGAAAGCTGTTAATGAGTATTTTGAAAAGGAGTGATCCTTAGTTCCATAGGTGGACGCCGTTTCGAGATATCGCCATAAAGGTGGACCAGGGGTGTCTCTAGAATGTGTTTGTACGATATGGGAATCAAATGAAAGGTGTTACTGAGCATTTTAAGAGGGAGTGGGCATTAGGTCTATAGGTGGACGCCTTTTCGAGATATCGCCATTAGGGTGGGCCAGGGGTGACTCTAGAATGTTTGTACGGTATGGGTATCAAACGAAAGGTGTTACTGAGCATTTTAAGAGGGAGTGGGCATGAGGTCTATAGGTGGACGCCTTTTCGAGATATCGTCATTAGGGTGGGCCAGGGGTGACTCTAGAATGTGTTTGTACGATATGTGCATCAAACGAAAGGTGTTACTGAGCATTTTAAGAGGGAGTGGGCATTAGGTCTATAGGTGGACGCCCTTTCGAGATATCGCCATTAGGGTGGGCCAGGGGTGACTCTAGAATGTTTGTACGATATGGGTATCAAACGAAAGGTGTTACTGAGCATTTTAAGAGGGAGTGGGCATTAGGTCTATAGGTGGACGCCTTTTCGAGATATCGCCATTAGGGTGGGCCAGGGGTGACTCTAGAATGTGTTTGTACGATATGGGTATCAAATGAAAGGTGGTAAGGAGTATTTTAAAAGGGAGTAATCCTTAGTTCTATAGGTGGACGCCTTTTCGAGATATCGCCATAAAGGTGGACCAAGGGTGACTCTAGAATGTTTGTACGATATGGGTATCAAACGAAAGGTGTTACTGAGCATTTTAAGAGGGAGTGGGCATTAGGTCTATAGGTGGACGCCTTTTCGAGATATCGCCATTAGGGTGGGCCAGGGTGACTCTAGAATGTGTTTGTACGATATGGGTATCAAATGAAAGGTGGTAATGAGCATTTTAAAAGGGAGTAATCCTTAGTTCTATAGGTGGACGCCTTTTCGAGATATCGCCATTAGGGTGGGCCAGGTGTGACTCTAGAATGTTTGTACGATATGGGTCTCAAACGAAAGGTGTTACTGAGCATTTTAAGAGGGAGTGGGCATTAGGTCTATAGGTGGACGCCTTTTCGAGATATCGCCATTAGGGTGGGACAGGGGTGACTCTAGAATGTTTGTACGATATGGGTATCAAACGAAAGGTGTTACTGAGCATTTTAAGAGGGAGTGGACATTAGGTCTATAGGTGGACGCCTTTTCGAGATATCGCCATTAGGGTGGGCCAGGGGTGACTCTAGAATGTTTGTACGATATGGGTATCAAACGAAAGGTGTTACTGAGCATTTTAAGAGGGAGTGGACATTAGGTCTATAGGTGGACGCCTTTTCGAGATATCGCCATTAGGGTGGGCCAGGGTGACTCTAGAATGTGTTTGTACGATATGGGTATCAAATGAAAGGTGGTAATGAGTATTTTAAAAGGGAGTAATCCTTAGTTCTATAGGTGGACGCCTTTTTGAAATATCGCCATTAGGGTGGGCCAGGTGTGACTCTAGAATGTTTGTACGATATGGGTACCAAACGAAAGCTGTTACTGAGCATTTTAAGAGGGAGTGGGCATTAGGTCTATAGGTGGACGCCTTTTCGAGATATCGCCATTAGGGTGGGCCAGGGGTGACTCTAGAATGTTTGTACGATATGGGTATCAAACGAAAGGTGCTACTGAGCATTTTAAGAGGGAGTAGACACTAGGTCTATAGGTGGACGCCTTTTCGAGATATCGCCATTAGGGTGGGCCAGGGGTGACTCTAGAATGTTTGTACGATATGGGTATCAAACGAAAGGTGTTACTGAGCATTTTAAGAGGGAGGGGGCATTAGGTCTATAGGTGGACGCCTTTTCGAGATATCGCCATTAGGGTGGGACAGGGGTGACTCTGGTATGTTTTTGTACGATATGGATATCAAATTAAAGGTATTAATGAGGGTTTTAAAAGCGAGTGGCCCTTAGATGTATATGTGAAGGCGTTCTCGCGATATCGACCAAAATGTGGACCAGGTGATCCAGAAAATCATCTGTCGGGTACTGCTAATTTATTTATATATGCAATACCACTAACAGTATTCCTGCCAAGATTCCAAGGGCTGTTGATTTCGCCTTGTAGAACTTTTTCATTTTCTTCTACTTAATATGGTAGGTGTCACACCCATTTTACAAAGTTTTTTCCAAAGTTATATTTTGCGTCAATAAACCAATCCAGTTACCATGTTTCATCACTTTTTTCGTATTTGGTATAGAATTATGGCATTTTTTTCATTTTTCGTAATTTTCGATATCGATAAAGTGGGCGTGGTTATGGTCAGATTTCGCCCATTTTTTATACCAAGAAAAAGTGAGCTCAGGTAAGTACGTGGGCTAAGTTTAGTAAAGATATATCGGATTTTGCTCAAGTTATTGTGTTAATGGCCGAGCGGAAGGACAGACGGGGGACTGTGTATAAAAACTGGGCGTGGCTTCCACCGATTTCGCCCATTTTCACAGAGAAGAGTTACCGTCATAGAGTCTATGCTCCTACCAAATTTGAGAAGGATTGGTAAATTTTTGTTCGACTTATGGCTATAAAAGTATTCTAGACAAACTAAATGAAAATGGGCGGAGCCACGCCCATTTTGAAATTTTCTTTTATTTTTGTATTTTGTTGCATCATATCATTACTGGAGTTGAATTTTGACTTAATTTACTTATATACAGTAAAGATATTAAATTTTTTGTTAAAATTTGAATTTAAAAAATTTTTTTTTTAAAAAGTGGTCGTGTTCTTCATCCAATTTTGCAAATTTTTACTTAGCACATATAGAGTAATAGTGGTAACGTTCCTGCCAAATTTCATCATGATATCTTCAACGACTGCCAAATTACAGCTTGCAAAACTTTTAAATTACCTTCTTGTAAAAGTGGGCGGTGCCACGCCCATTGTCCAAAATCTTACTAATTTTCTATTCTGCGTCACAACGTCAACCCATCTACCAAGTTTCGTCGCTTTATCTGTCTTTTGTAATGAGTTATCGCACTTTTTCGGTTTTTCGAAATTTTCGATATCGAAAAAGTGGGCGTGGTTATAGTCCGATATCGTTCAATTTAAATAGCGATCTGAGATGAGTGCTCAGGAACCTACATACCAAATTTCATCAAGATACCTCAAAATTTACTCAAGTTATCGTGTTAACGGACGGACGGACGGACGGACGGACGGACATGGCTCAATCAAATTTTTTTTCGATCCTGATTATTTTGATATATGGAAGTCTATATCTATCTCGATTCCTTTATATATGTACAACCAACCGTTATCCAATCAAACTTAATATACTCTGTGAGCTCTGCTCAACTGAGTATAAAAATCATTCGAAATATCTTACTTTTGAGAATTTTTTTCTCAGTGTATATAAAGTATTTGGAAAATTACCTCTACATCTCATAACAGCCTCCCATTACTTTTTATTAAGCATTTTTCTTAGTCATTTAGCACTGACTTCCATTATGCTCACGGATCATATTTCTTAAGGAAGGTTAAGTTCGGGTGTAACCGAACATTACATACTCAGTTGAGAGCTATGGTGACAACATAAGGGAAAATAACCATGTAGGAAAATGAACCGAGGGAAACCCTGGAATACGTTTGTATGACATGTGTATCAAATGAATGGCATTAAAGAGTATTTTATGAAGGAGTGGGCCATAGTTCTATAGGTGGACGCCATTTAGGGATATAGCCATAAAGGTTGATCAGGGTTGACTCTAGAATGCGTTTGTACGATATGGGTATCAAATTAAAGGTATTAATGAGTATTTTAAAAGGGCGTGGACGTAATTTCTATAGATGGACGCCTTTTCGAGATATCGCCGTAAAGATGGACCAGGGGTGACTCTAGAATGTGTTTGTACGATAAGGGTATCAAATTAAAGGTATTAATGAGGGTTTTAAAAGGGAGTGGTGGGTGTTGTATAGGTGGTCGCATTTTCGAAATATTGCCATAAGGGTGGACCACGGTTGACTCCAGAATTTCTTTGTACAATATGGGCATCAAACGAATGGTGTTAATGAGTGTTTTAAAAGGGAGTGGGCCTTAGTTCTATAGGTGGATGCCGTTTCGAAATATCGCCATAAAGGTGGACCAGGGTTGACTCTAGAATGTGTTTGTACAATATGGGTATCAAATGAAACGTGTTAATGAGTATTTTAAAAGGGAGTGGGCCTTAGTTCTATAGGTGGACGCCTTTTCGAGGTATCGCAATAAAGGTGGACCAGGGATGACCCTAGAATTTTTTGTTCAATATGGGTATCAAAAGAAAGGTGTTAATAAGAATTTTAAAAGGGAGTAATCCTTAGTCCCATAGGTGGACGCCGTTTCGATATATCGCCATAAAGGTGGACCAGGGGTGACCCTAGAATTTGTTTGTACAATATGGGCATCAAACGAAAGGAGTTAATGAGTATTTTAAAAGTGAGTGGGCCTTAGTTCTATAGGTGGACGTCTTTTCGAGGTATCGCAATAAAGGTGGACCAGGGATGACTCTAGACTTTGCTAGTACGATATGGGTATCAAATGAAAGGTGTTAATGAGTATTTTTAAAAGGGAGTGGGCCTTCGTTCTATAGGTGTTCGCCTTTTCGAGATATCGCCATAAAGGGGGACCAGGGGTGACTTTAGAATATGTTTGCACGATATGGGTATCAAATGAAAGGTGTTAATGAGTATTTTAAAAGGGAGTAGGCCTTAATTCTATAGGTGGACGCCGTTTCGAAATATCGCCATAAAGGTGGACCAGGGGTGACTCTAGAATGTGTTTGTACGATATGGGTATCAAAACAAATGTGTTAATGAGTATTTTAAAAGGGAGTAATCCTTAGTTCAATAGGTGGACGCCGTTTCGAGATATCGCCATAAAGGTAGGCCAGGGGTGACTCTAGAATGAGTTTGTACGATATGGGTATCAAATTAAAGGTATTAATGAGAGTTTTAAAAGGGAGTGGTGGTAGTTGTATATGTGAAGGCGTTTTCCAGATATCGACCAAAATGTGGACCTGGTGACCCAGAAAATAATCTGTTGGATACCGCTAATTTATTTATATATGTAATACCTGCCAAGATTTTAAGGGTTTTTTATTTCGCTTTGCAGAACTTTTTCATTTTCTTCTACTTAATATGGTAGGTGTTACAACCATTTTATAAAGTTTTTTCTAAAGTTATATTTCGCGTCAATAAAACAATCCAAATTACCTTACCACGTTTCATCCCTTTTTTCGTATTGGTATAGAATTATGGCATTTTTTTCATTTTTCGTAATTTTCGATATCGAAAAAGTGGGCGTGGTCATAGTCGGATTTCGTTCATTTTTCATACCAAGATAAAGTGAGTTCAAGTAAGCACGTGAACTAAGTTCATTAAAGATATGTCGATTTTTGCCCAAGTTATCGTGTTAACGGCCATGCGGAAGGACAGACGGACAACTGTGTATAAAAACTGGGCGTGGCATCAACCGATTTCGCCCGTTTTCACAGAAAAGAGTTATCGTCATAAAATCTATGCCCCTACCAAATTTCAAAAGGATTGGTTAATTTTTGTTCGACTTATGGCGTTAAAAGTATACTAGACAAATTAAATGAAAAAGGGCGGAGCCACGCCCATTTTGAAATTTTCTTTTATTTTTGTATTTTGTTGCACTATATCATTACTGGAGTTGAATGTTGACATAATTTACTTATATACTGTAAAGATATTAAATTTTTTGTTAAAATTTTACTTTAAAAAAAATTATTTTTAAAAGTGGGCGTGGTCCTTCTCCGATTTTGCTAATTTTTATTAGGCGTACATACAGTAACAGGAGTAACGCTCCTGCCAAATTTCATCATGATATCTTCAACGACTGCCAAATTACAGCTTGCAAAACTTCTAAATTACCTTCTTTTAAAAGTGGGCGGTTCCACGCCCATTGTCCAAAATTTTACTAATTTTCTATTCTGCGTCATAAGTTCAACTCATCTTTTGTAATGAATTATCGCAATTTTTCGGTTTTTCGATATTTTCGATATCGAAAAAGTGGGCGTGGTTATAGTCCGATATCGTTCATTTTAAATAGCGATCTGAGATAAGTGCTCAGGAACTTACATACCAAATTTCATCAAGATACCTAAAAATTTACTGAAGTTATCGTGTTAACGGACGGACGGACGGACATGGCTCAATCAAATTTTTTTTCGATCCCGATTATTTTGATATATGGAAGTCTATATCTATCTCGATTCCTTTATATATGTACAACCAACCGCTATCCAATCAAACTTAATATACTCTGTGAGCTCTGCTAAACTGAGTATAATAAATAAATATTGCAAGAAAAACATAAACAAACAATCCAAGGCTGAAACATTTGGAGGGTCACTTTGGTATAGCCCTGAGTTAATACAAAAATAGCTTCATCCAACGATGCAGCTGCGTACGTGAAACAAAAAAAGCGGCAACAACGCCCAGATGTAGACTCAACATTTTCTTGGCGAATTTGCTAAAAGCTAATACCACGCACATCTCCTCCCCATACACATTATTCCAACTTTGGCTATGTTTTAAATGTGCTTCAAATTAGGTGCAATATATCACAGTTATGAATGAACTGAGCATTTTTGTGGCATACATTGTGAATGCTTATGTGTGTATGTAAGATTTTTTTTCAACAAAACGAAAGTGTATTGTATGTATGTAATTATGTACTATTCTTTTGACTCATATACGAAACATATGAGGTAGGTTCATATGTATACAACTCGCATGTGATTCATAAAAGCCATAAGAATAAATGTGATTATTAGAGCTTGCACTCCGATTAATTGTTTAGACAAACATGCTGCAGATGGTAGCGTAAGTCCTATGTAAGCAAGTCAAATGTGCATCATGGTATATGTTTTTGAAACACATAGTAAAGTGTGTGTCTGAAATTGAGTACTTATGTGTTTCTATACACATGTGTATACCCAGTTGTGCTAACAACGCATATTACTGTTAGAAGGGAAAATGTAAATATCAAAAACATGATCTAATATTAAGATATTTAGCATAGCATTAGAAGTCGATTTTCATATTACTACATCCTTAAAAATGCATTGAATAGATCAGCCTGATCTTTACCAATGCGTACCTTCCGAAGGTAATTTGCAACCCTTGTACTGTTTCTGCGAAAAATCAAGAAATTTTATTAAATAACTAATGGTGATTTCTTTTCTACACGAAAATGTCGCCACTTTCAGGGGCACACACTTTTAAGATTCTCACTTCACCCTGTGAAATTGTTGCCACTTAAAATGTTCAGTGCCACCCTACATGACATGAAAAGAACAAAAATTGTAACCCTGTCACGTAATCAGCTGTTTCTTCGCGCCAAATAAACAAAAACTTTCGCAAATTATATTTGCTCAAATAAAATGCATTTTAGTATACTGTGTTTATTTGTCAATGTGGTTCATCAGCTGATTGACAGGGCTGTCCTCTGCACCGTCAATGACAGCGAGGGCAAGTAATGTTGCATTTTTGGCCATTTTTAGGGGTAGGTTGTTGAGAAAAGATAATGACGCCCTCTATTGAGGCTTCACTGATTTTACAACAGAACAGAGAAGAGTTGGCGTGAAGGTGACATTTTCGTGAAGAAAAGAAATCACCATAAGCTTTCCTCATAATAAACATCACTTTATATGTCTACAGCAGTGAACACGAAAAGTGACAGTGGTAGTTTTTATTAAATCGTCATTTAGGCTCTCCTTTTTTATTCTCGTTAGTTTAAAACAAAAACTCCAAGAATTTCTTTACTCAAACTACGCAAACCAATGTCAAAAAAACTCTTTCGAAAAATATTTCATAATTCGAATTAAATTTTTGAGTATGCAGTTTTGCTGCTCAATAAATTTTAGTCTTACAAGGTACCAGTTATAGGTCTCTTTCGTATTGACTGAAAACAATTTTTCAGATTTTCTTTCTTTTAGAAAGTAAAAAAGTAAAGCTATGCTATCTTTATATTAAGGATTAAATAAGAAACACAATTCAGTAAAAAAATGCAATAAATCAATACAAAATTTGAGAGACTTGCAACTTATACTTAATTAGTATGCTTTTGTAGCCCAAACATAGATAAGTGAGTCTGATCATACGGTGTACATTTATAAAAGGCAGACCCCACGTTTTACCGAAAACTGTGTTGTGAAAACGAAAATAAAGAATGCCTTTAAGGTTGTGCCTTCAAGGAAAGATTTCCACACTGATTTGGTGTCTTGAAAGGCAGCTGAATTGTGATTTCAATAAGTGTAGGTAAATGGAGCCCATCAGACCTTATGCGGAAAACAACACAAGTAGAACTTTCAGATAGAGTATTCTGCTTACACCTGGTGTCAACCATTTCTAGCATACTATGCTTGCAATTGACTTTGTGAAATCATTTCTTCAAACAAATTCAATGTCAAGTTCTCTCGAATGCGCCGAAATATATTCCACAAAATTCGTGATTAAAAACAAGTCATATACCAAAGTGTTTTAAAAAGGAATAGCAATAACAAATAAGGAAGGTTAAGTTCGGGTGTAACCTGAACATTCTCAGTTGAGAGCTATGGTGACAACATAAGGGAAAATAACCATGTAGGAAAATGAACCGAGGGAAACCCTGGAATGTGTTTGTATGACATGTGTATCAAATGAATGGCATTAAAGAGTATTTTATGAGGGAGTGGGCCATAGTTCTATAGGTGGACGCCATTTAGGGATATAGCCGTAAAGGTGGATCAGGCTTGACTCTAGAATGCGTTTGTACGATATGGGTATCAAATGAAAGGTGTTAATGAGTATTTTAAAAGGGAGTAATCCTTAGTTCCATAGGTGGACGCCGTTTCGAGATATCGCCACAAAGGTGGAACAGGGGTGACCATAGAATTTGTTTGTACAATACGAGCATCAAACGAATGGTGTTAATGAGTATTGTAAAAGAGAGTGGGCCTTAGTTCTATAGGTGGATGCCGTTTCGAAATATCGCCATAAAGTTGGACCAGGGGTGACCCTAGAATTTGTTTGTACAATATGGGTATCAACAGAAAGGTGTTAATAAGTATTTTAAAAGGAGTAATCCTTAGTCCCACAGGTGGACGCCGTTTCGAGATATCGCCATAAAGGTGGACCAGGGGTGACCCTAGAATTTGTTTGTACAATATGGGCATCAAACGAAAGGAGTTAATGAGTATTTTAAAAGGGAGTGGGCCTTAGTTCTATAGGTGAACGCCTTTTCGAGGTATCGCAATAAAGGTGGACCAGGGGTGACTCTATACTTTGTTAGTACGATATGGGTATCAAATGAAAGGTGTTAATGAGAGTTTTAAAAGGGAGTGGTGGTAGTTGTGTATATGTGAAGGCATTTTCCAGATATCGACCAAAATGTGAACCAGGGTGACCCAGAACATCATTTGTTGGATACTGCTAATTTATTTATATATGTAATATCTGCCAAGATTTTAAGGGTTTTTTATTTCGCCCTGCAGAACTTTTTCATTTTCTTCTACTTAATATGGTAGGTGTTACAACCATTTTATAAAGTTTTTTCTAAAGTTATATTTCGCGTCAATAAAACAATCCAATTACCTTACCATGTTTCATCCTTTTTTTCGTATTTGGTATAGAATTATGGCATTTTTTTCATTTTTTGTAATTTTCGATATCGAAAAAGTGGGCGTGGTCTTAGTCGGATTTCGTTCGTTTTTCATACCAAGATAAAGTGAGTTCAGATAAGTACGTGAGCTAAGTTCAGTAAAGATATGTCGATTTTTGCTCAAGTGATCGTGTTAACGGCCATGCGGAAGGACAGACGGACGACTGTGTATAAAAACTGGGCGTGGCATCAACCGATTTCGCCCATTTTCACAGAAAACAGTTAACGTCATAAAATCTATGCCCCCACCAAATTTCAAAAGGATTGGTTAATTTTTGTTCGACTTATGGCGTTAAAAGTTTCCTAGACAAATTAAATGAAAAAGGGCGGAGCCACGCCCATTTTGAAAATTTCTTTTATTTTTGTATTTTGTTGCACCATATCATTACTGGAGTTGAATGTTGACAAAATTTACCTATATACTGTAAAGATATTAAATTTTTTGTTAAAATTTTACTTTAAAAAAAATTTTTTTTTAAAGTGGGCGTGGTCCTTCTCCGATTTTGCTAATTTTTGTTAAGCGTACATATAGTAATAGGAGTAACGTTTCTGCCAAATTTCATCATGATATCTTCAACGACTGCCAAATTACAGCTTGCAAAATTTTAAATTACCTTCTTTTAAAAGTGGGCGGTGCCACGCCCATTGTCCAAAATTTTACTAATTTTCTATTCTGCGTCATAAGTTCAACCCATCTACCAAGTTTCGTCGCTTTATCTGTCTTTTGTAATGAATTATCGCACTTTTTCGGTATTTCGAAATTTTCGATATCGAAAAAGTGGGCGTGGTTATAGTCCGATATCGTTCATTTTAAATATCAGTCTGAGATGAGTGCTCAGGAACCTACATACCAAATTTCATCAAGATACCTCAAGATTTACTCAAGTTATCGTGTTAACGGGCGGACGGACATGGCTCAATCAAATTTTTTTTCGATCCTGATTATTTTGATATATGGAAGTCTATATCTATCTCGATTCCTTTATATATGTACAACCAACCGTTATCCAATCAAACTTAATATACTCTGTGAGCTCTGCTCAACTGAGTATAAAAAGCAAAAGCTAGAGAGAAATTAGAATGTTTTAAGCTGGACAGTTAAACTTCTGCGTAGATAGAAGGAATGAATGAAGTTGTGCTCTAGCTCAAAACTCAGCACCCGAAAAGTTACTAATGAATGAGGAAGTGAAATTCGGAAATATTTCCTTGTGATTATTTTAAAATAAACCAGACTCCCTGTAGAAGATGTTAGAGAAAAATAACGAAACGCATAGGAGAACAATAAAACACGTAAGTGTTGGTCTTCCATTTATCGGACGAAAAGCTACTTTGAAAGATTTGCAAATTTTTTAATTTTCCTCTTACAAAAATAGCTAAAAAATTTTGTTTTTTATAATCTTTATAAATGGTTCAATATCCGCCAAATAACCAAGAATAATTTTTCAATGTTAAAAATAAATTTATGAATGTGGTAACCCTGTCTGTAGCGTAACTTTCCTCGCGTTCCAATGATCAGTGATCCAGATAGTGATAAGAGTGTAACATGCAAATACAAGAAGAAGTAATATGGATCACATTGTTGTTGCGTTTGCATGTTAAATTTTTATCAGTATCTGGATCAGTGTTCATTGGAATGTGAGTTTAATTATATCGCACAAATGGGTATACAATATACAGCTATACCCAAAATTACCTGCAAGTTTTTAAATGTTACATTTAAAATTTTTATAACTTACTTCTCTATTTTTTTTTTAACAACTTAAGAGCATGACTTTACTTTATTCTTATTTATTTTTTTTGCGTGTTTGTTTAATTTTTCTCTTTCGTATGCAAAACAAAACACTGCCACTTTTCATCAGCACTTTACCACATTCATTATTATTATTAACGGTTTCAGCTGCAGGCAAAATCGCGTACTTAACAAGCAGAAGAAGAAGAGTAACAGTCACAGTAACTGAACAACAGCCGTGAGACTTACCCATACAAGAGCAAGGATCAACATTGGCACGCCAGCTGAGTTTGAACGGATTGAGTAGGGAACATTACCATAAAACCCAGCATCACATACTACCATTTAGATTCAA